>NC_084611.1:88177356-88232356 GCF_033978795.1 Nerophis ophidion
CAAGCCATACTTGCCAGCCCTCCCTGTCATGATCTGTGGTCTGGATTATGTTTTAGCTATTTTTTGGACTCTTTTAGTTCCTGTTGGCGGTCCCTTGTTTTGTTTAGTTACCATCGACTTATGATTTTCACCTGCCTCTGGTCTTCGGACCACGCACCTGTTTCTAATCAAGACCCTGATTTAAGCCTGTCTTTGCCAGTCAGTCGGCCTGGCGTCGTTGATTGTTGTCTTTGCGATTCCACAGTTCATGTTACTCGTTCCATGTCCGATTCCAAGTTTTGCTCGTTATTTGTTTCATGCCACAGTAAGTTTCGTTTGTTCTATGCCATAGTTAGCTGTTTTCATGTCTATGGTTTCATGTTCGGCTTCACGGTGGCAGAGGGGTTAGTGCGTCTGCCTCACAATACGAAGGTCCTGCAGTCTTGGGTTCAATCCCAGGCTCGGGATCTTTCTGTGTGGAGTTTGCATGTTCTCCCCGTGAATGCGTGGGTTCCCTCCGGGTACTCCGGCTTCCTCCCACTTCCAAAGACATGCACCTGGGGATAGGTTGATTGGCAACACTAAATGGTCCCTAGTGTGTGAATGTTGTCTGTTTATCTGTGTTGGCCCTGTGATGAGGTGGCGACTTGTCCAGGGTGTACCCCGCCTTCTGCTCGATTGTAGCTGAGATAGGCGCCAGCGCCCCCCGCGACCCCGAAAGGGAATAAGCGGTAAAAAATGGATGGATGGAAGGGGTTTCATGTTCTACGTTTTTTGCCTTAGTTCGTGCAACAGGCAGGCTTGCCTTTGGGTTGTTTCCTGTTTTTTTGTACTTTGTTGAGTGTTAATGAATAATAATCCGGAGTAGTCTGTTTGCATCCCGGAAGAACAAACCTCGCAGTAAGTTGCGAAAACCCCCTCTTCATGACACTCCCGATCTTCCTGGGAGACTCCTGAATTTTAGTGCCCCTCCCGAAAATCTCCCGGGGCAACCTTTCTCCCGAATTTCTCCCGATTTCCACCCGGACAACAATATTGGGGGCAAGTCTTTAGCGTCGTCTCTCACCTGAAAAGGAGACTATTATATGTCTCCGTCATCCATATGTTTATCTATAACCCATAAAGTAGGCTGGCACGGAGCTATTTCTCAGCGCGGGTTTATTCCGGCCGGCACGTTAATACGCTGACACACAACATGCGGATTCCCATCATGTATTGCTTCAAAACCACGGCAAGTAGTAATGTCCAAAAACGTAACAAGAGACGAAGCAGAAGAACGAAGAAGAGACATGGCCGACGACGAGTAAGAAGAAGTACGCTTGCAAGTTCCAAAATGATTGGGAAAAAATAATTTCAGTTCATCCAGGACAGCTCGAAGGGAAAGGGGTATGCTGACTGCAAATGTTGTCGATCAGACTTGGAGGGAGACCCTGCCCCAAGTGGAGGAGTTCAAGTACATCGGGGTCTTGTTCACGAGTGAGGGAAGAGTGGATGGTGAGGTCGACAAGCGGATCGGTGCGGCGTCTCCAGTAATGCGGACGCTGTATCGATCCGTTGCGGTGAGGAAGGAGCTGAGCCGGAAGGCAAAGCTCTCAATTTACCGGTCGATCTACGTTCCCATCCTCACCTATGGTCATGAGCTTTGGGTCCTGACCAAAAGGACAAGATCACGGGTACAAGCAGCCGAAATCCACATCGAGAGGAGCAAGATGAGGTGGTTCGAGTATCTGGTCAGGATGCCACCCGAACGCCTCCCTAGGGGGGTGTTTAGGGCACGTCCAACCGGTATGAGGCCACGGGGAAGACCCAGGACACGTTGGGAAGACTACATCTCCCGGCTGGCCTGGGAACGCCTCGGGATCCCCCGGGATGAGCTCGATGAAGTGGCTGGGGAGAGGCGGCCCCTGCAACCCGACCTACGATGCAGTTGAGATAAGCTCCAGCCCCCCTGACGACCCCCCAAAAAAGGGACAAGCGGTGGAAAAAAGGATAGATGGATGGATCTTCCGAATTCGGAGGTCTCAAGGTTGGCAAGTATGCTTTAACCCCAGTCTTTGTTTTTGACTCGCTGCTACCCCCCTGTGGCACAAAGAGGTACTGCTCAGCAGCGCCAGCTCGCTTCCGCATTCTTACGGCTTCGAATGGTCAGGGAATTATAAATGAGAAACAGGTGGCATCAGGATGGGGACACCTGTGTGTTTGTGTGGAAGGGGGAGGCGTAACGAGCAAGCAAAAAAACGCGCTTTCACGTAACAGGGCTGGGCGATAAAACGATAGACACGTACCGCGATATCAATTTAAAAAAAACACATTCGATCATTTGTTTGTGCAACTGTACCTGCAGAAAATAGTTCTACTACGGTTCCTCTATGTTTACATGTTTTCATTTATTCATTCTCTGCTTAAAAGGCATCACCTGAATCCTGACTTGCTGCTAAGCACCACCCCTTTATCTCTAAAATCCTCCAAAAAAATGGTTGCATTACAGCTAAATGAATACTTTACGTCTAAAATCTTTGTGAACCTTGTCAGTCGAGTTTAATTTTCCCACTTTGCACTATTTTCATACATATTTTATTTTTAAGAGCTTATTGTTAAGTGTTCACCCTTTAGAACACAGCTGTCAACTTCCTACCACTAAACCTGCAGAAAATAACTATTCTCCGGTTTGTCTATGTTCACATGTTTTCATTTATTCATCCTCTGCTTAAAAGACGTAACCTGGATTCTGACTTGCTGCTAAAGCTACCAGCCGGTGTCGCACCTCCCCTTTATCTCTAAAATCCTCCCCAACAAATTGTTGCACAGCATCTTAATGAGTACTTTGCGTCTAAAGTCTTTGTGAACCTTATCAGTCGGGTTTCATTTTCACACTTTGCACTATTTTCATACATATTTTATTTTTAAGACCTTATTGTTAAGTGTTCGCCCCTTAGAGCACAGCTGTCAACTTCCTACCACTAAACCTGCAGAAAATAACTATTCTCCAGTTTGTCTATGTTCACATGTTTTCATTTATTCATCCTCTGCTTAAAAGACGTAACCTAGATTCTGACTTGCTGCTAAGCTACCGGCCGGTGTCGCACCTCCCCTTTATCTCTAAAATCCTCCCCAAAAAATTGTTGCACAGCAGCTTAGTGAGTACTTAGCGTCTAAAATCTTTGTGAACCTTGTCAGTCAGGTTTCATTTTCACACTTTGTACTATTTTCATACATATTTTATTTTCAAGAGCTTATTGTTAAGTGCTCACCCTTTAGAGCACAGCTGTCAACTTCCTACCACTAAACCTGCAGAAAATAACTATTCTCCAGTTCGTCTATGTTCACATGTTTTCATTTATTCATCCTCTGCTTAAAAGACGTAACCTGGATTCTGACTTGCTGCTAAAGCTACCAGCCGGTGTCGCACCTCCCCTTTATCTCTAAAATCCTCCCCAACAAATTGTTGCACAGCATCTTAATGAGTACTTTGCGTCTAAAGTCTTTGTGAACCTTATCAGTCGGGTTTCATTTTCACACTTTGCACTATTTTCATACATATTTTATTTTTAAGACCTTATTAAATGATAAATGGGTTGTACTTGTATAGCGCTTTTCTACCTTCAAGGTACTCAAAGCGCTTTGACACTACTTCCACATTTACCCATTCACACACTGATGGAGGGAGCTGCCATGCAAGGCGCCAACCAGCACCCATCAGGAGCAAGGGTGAAGTGTCTTGCTCAGGACACAACGGACGTGACGAGGTTGGTACTAGGTGGGAATTGAACCAGGGACGCTCGGGTTGCGCACGGCCTCTCTCCCCACTGCGCCACGCCGTCCCCAAAAAATTGTTGCACAGCAGCTTAGTGAGTACTTAGCGTCTAAAATCTTTGTAAACCTTGTCAGTCAGGTTTCATTTTCACACTTTGCACTATTTTCATACATATTTTATTTTCAAGAGCTTATTGTTAAGTGCTCACCCTTTAGAGCACAGCTGTCAACTTCCTACCACTAAACCTGCAGAAAATAACTATTCTCCAGTTTGTCTATGTTCACATGTTTTCATTTATTCATCCTCTGCTTAAAAGACATAACCTGGATTCTGACTTGCTGCTAAGCTACCGGCCGGTGTCGCACCTCCCCTTTATCTCTAAAATCCTCCCCAAAAAATTGTTGCATAGCAGCTTAGTGAGTACTTTGCATCTAAAATCTTTGTGAACCTTGTCAGTCGGGTTTCATTTTCACACTTTGCACTATTTTCATACATATTTTATTTTTAAGACCTTATTATTAAGTGTTCACCCCTTAGAGCACAGCTGTAACTCCCTACCACTAAACCTGCAGAAAATAATTATTCTCAGGTTCCTCCACGTTCACGTTTTCATTTATTCATCCTCGGCTTAAAGGGCGTCAACTGGATTCTGACCTCCTGCTAAAGCTACCTGCCAGTGTCGCACCTCCCCTTTATCTCTAAAATCCTCCCGGAAAAATTGATGCACAGCAGCTTAATGAGTACTTTGCGTCTAACAAACTTTGTGAATCCTTTCCGCTGGGGTTTTATTTTCACACTTTGCACTATTTTCTTACGCTTTATGAAGCATTTCTTACATATTCTTTCATTTTAAGAGTTTATTGTTAAACGTGTTCAATGATTTTACTATTTTATTTTAAATGTTTGAATGTTTTTTCTTGCTAGTGTTGACATTTCCTTCCTGCGTTGATAGCTGAGGGGATTATAATCAGAGGAAGTATACATTTCAAACAAAAATATATTTTCCCCCTGCTCCTTATTTTCAATAGGGCATACAAAAATATCAATAATTATCGATACGGACCGATACAAGACACTGATATCGTGATACAGTTTTCAGCCATATCACCCAGCCCTACCTATTATTTTTTTGGCCTTCGCTTCCAAAGCCACAAACTGTACAGCAACAACATATGAACTGTATATAATAAAGCACATCAGGACTATGGAGGGTAGGCACTTTGATAGTAGACACGTCCACTTTAGCACCACTCACAGTCACAACAACAAAGTGAGCGCTTTGTGCTCGACAACAACACAACACAACACAACACAAAAATAAATAACAATTCCCTCATGAAAGAGGCTGGAAAAGCCAAAGGCAGGATTGAAACGTGGCACATTTACGCCCCCTGGTGGCTGAGAGCAGAACCCGAATGCCAGTGATGGTCTTTTTAATATTAAGTGTAAAAAAACAATAACATGCCTGAGGCGAACATATGTGGAATGTAGGGATGGGTACTTTTCACAGTTCACACCCAAGTATTGATAAACGGTACCTATTGTTTTTTTTCTGCGTGTGCTACTAAATAATATGATGTAATACGACATAATATAATATTATTTAATACAATATACAGTTATAAATTCTAATATAATATACAAACCCTGTTTCGATATGAGTTGGGAATTTGTGTTTGATGTAAATTGAATATGCTACAAAGTCAACATATTTGATGTTCAAACTGATACATTTTTTTTTTGTGTGCAAATAATCATTAACTTTAGAATTTAATGCCAGCAACACGTGACAAAGAAGTTGGGAAAGGCGGGCAATAAATACTGATAAAGTTGAGGAATGCTCATCAAACACTTATTTGGAACATCCCACAGGTGTGCGGGCTAATTGGGACCAGGTGGGTGCCATGATTGGTTATAAAAACAGCTTCCCAAAAAATGCTCAGTCTTTCACCAGAAAGGATGGGGCGAGGTACACCCCTTTGTCCACAACTGCGGGAGCAAATAGTCAAACAGTTTAAGAACAACGTTTCTCAAAGTGCAATTGCAAGAAATTTAGGGATTTCAACATCTACAGTCCATAATATCATCAAAAGGTTGAGAGAATCTGGAGAAATCCCTCCACGTAAGCGGCATGGCCGGAAACCAACAATGAATGACCGTGACCTTCGATCCCTCAGACGGCACTGTGTCAAAAAACCGACATCAATCTCTAAAGGATATCACCACATGGGCTCAGGAACACTTCAGAAAACCACTGTCACTAAATACAGTTGGTCGCTACATCTGTAAGTGCAAGTTAAACCTCTACTATGCAAAGCGAAAGCCATTTATCAACAACATCCAGAAATGCCGCCGGCTTCTCTGGGCCCCGAGATCATCTAAGATGGACTGATGCAAAGTGGAGAAGTGTTCTGTGGTCTGACGAGTCCACATTTCAAATAGTTTTTGGAAATATTCGACATCGTGTCATCCGGACCAAAGGGGAAGCGAAATTATTGTATTCCGTTTATATTTGCATCTAACACAATTTCCCAACTCATATGGAAACAGGGTTTGTAATATACAGTTATAAATTCTAAGATAATATATTATACAGTAATATAAGTGGAGTTTGCATGTTCTCCCCGTGACTGCGTGAGTTCCCTCTGGGTGTTCCGGCTTCCTTCCACCTGTAGAGACATGCACCTGGGGATAGGCTCCTCCCACCTCCAAAGACATGCACCTGGGGATAGGCTCCGCCCACCTCCAAAGACATACACCTGGGGATAGACTCCTCCCACCTCCAAGGACATGCACCTGGGGATAGGTTGATTGGCAACACTAAGTGGTTCCTAGCCCTGCGATGAGGTGGCGACTTGTCCAGGGTGTACGAAGCCTTCTGCCCGATTGTATCTGAGATAGGCACCAGCGCCCCCGTGTGACCCCAAAGAGAATAAGTGGTAGAAAATGGATGGATGGCAGTGGTCCCTAGTGTGTGAATGTTGTCTATCTGTGTTGGCGACTTGTCCAGGGTGTACGACGCCTTCCGCCCGATTGTAGCTGAGATAGGCACCAGCGCCCCCGTGTGACCCCAAAGGGAATAAGTGGTAGAAAATTGATGGATGGAAGTGGTCCCTAGTGTGTGAATGTTGTCTATCTGTGTTGGCGACTTGTCCAGGGTGTACGCCGCCTTCCGCCCGAATGCAGCTGAGATAGGCTCCAGCGACCACCCCGAAAGGGACAAGCGGTAGGAAATGGATGCATGGATAATATTTTGTCCTCTCCGCTGTTTGACTCTTTTGATGTACGTGACCAAGGCTAATCCGTAGCATGTCTATGGCAAATCCTTTGTAAGTTAGCATCGAGCTAGCACACTTTGAAGAGCCTTATTTGGAGCGATTTCTGTGGGGCAATGCTTACTTTTTGCTGGCGTAAAACATATCAAGACATGATATCGTCTGGATTCTACGTGAATCGGTACTCGGTAGTACTGATGGAATTGGGTCGGTACCTATATCGGGTACCCATCCCTATGGAACACCAGCCTGGCTGTGTGTATTTTTCGGGAGAAACAGAAAATCTTTGTGGCGCCCGCCCGGTCCTACCTGCGGGTTGTGGCGGTTGTCATGGAGATCGTCGGGGTAAGGTCTGTCCGGACTCCAGTTCCCCGTCTTTTGGAACATCTCCTGGGCTTTGGTGGTCATCCACGACGGACTCTCGGTCATGCCCCCTTCAGGCGGTCTGGGGCACACACACATGCATCAACAGGTGTTTCGTGTCACATGACCAACAAGGAAGTGGATCCCGACTCACATGCTGTTGACGTTGTCCGGCTGGGTCCCCGGGAGAGTGTTGAGACCTTGACCCCCCTGGACGTCGGTGGTGTCGCCGCCGCCGCCGCCGCCGCCCTCGGACGTGGGCTCCATGCGCTGGAACATGGACGGCGTCTGGTTCTGCGCGAGACACACGACACACGGCGTGCGGGACGGCGTCAGGACCACGCTCAGCACGGGGGGGTCAGGGGGTGGGGGGGTGTCAAGACAAGAAGACAAGCATGCACCCGCCGTCAGTTCCCCCCGCCGTGCCTGGCGGATAACGGGAACTTGGCGAGGTACCGTCGATCGTCAATCAGGAAGTGACGGTCGGAGCAGATCACCAGTATGTCGCGGCGGAGGAGAACAGTTCCCGCGTTCCAGCATCCTGTCACGACTTTAGAGTAGTCAGTGTGCAGCGTGGATTTGTGACCCTGCTCCAGGTGTTATCTTCCCCCTGAACCACAGCACTCATGCAGGCCACCACAGTCCTGGGACTCAGTGGCTGTGTTGACTGTACTGAGATGCACACTGACTACTCTAAAGCAGGGGTGTCCAAACTTTTTCCACTGAGGACCACACATTGAAAAAGTAAAGCATGTATATATATATATATATATATATATATATATATATATATATATATATATATATCCATCCCATCCATTTTCTACCGCATATTCCCTTTTTTGGGGGGGTCGCGGGGGGCGCTGGCGCCTATCTCAGCTACAATATACACATACATATATATATATATATATATATATGTGTATATATATGTGTATGTATATATATATATATGTATACATACACATATATAAATATGTATATATATACATAAATATATACACATATACATATGCATATGGTGAATATATATATATGTATATATACATACATATATATGAATATACATATATAGATTCACTATATATATATATATATATATATACACAAACAAAATATTCAATATTTTTCTCCCAAAATATTTCAAATTCATCAAAATTATAGGAGACTTAAATAAGTAAATATTTCATAACAACCTTGATTTTAATCCATTATTATTTTTTTTGAGTAATGACAGTTTTTAACAAAAAAAATCCCACTATAAGTTCCTAAAGATCCAAAAGGGTCCCACTCATGAAACTGTTAACATGTATTTTATTTTATTTTTTACTTTCAACACTTAAATCAACTTCAGTACTATTTGTGGATTACAGTACATGTTGTTTATTACTTTTGTCAAGTTTGTTGGTCTAATGGCCTTTTTTGCCCCATAGAATCAATAGTTTGGATTTGGAAAATACAAAAAATATCCATTATTTCCCCCCCAAAATATTTAAAATTCATGAAAATTATTGGAGAATTAAATATGTAAATACTTCATAACAACATTGATTTTGATCCATTAATATTTTTTAACACTTAGTTTTTAACAAAAAAATCCCACTAAAGTTCCTAAGGATCCTAAAGGGTCCCGCTCATGAAACTGTTGACATGTTTTTTTTTTTCTTAACTTTTAACGCTTAAATATCTAGATCAACTTCAGATCCATCTGTGGATTACAGTACAGGTTTTTATTACTTTTGTCAAGTTTGTTGGCTTAATGGCCTTTTTCTCCCCATAGAATCCATAGTTTTTATATAGAAAATACACACAATATACAATATTTCCCCCCAAAAAATATTCTAAATCCATGAAAATTATTGGATACTTAAATAAGTAAATAATTCATAAAAACTTTGATGTTAATCCACTATTATTTTTTTGAGCAATGACAGTTTTTAACAAAAAAATCCCACTGTAAGTTCCTAAAGATCCAAAAGGGTCCCACTCATGAAACTGTTAACATATTTTTTGTGTGTTTTTTTTAATTTTTTTTACAACTTCAGATCCATCTGTGGATTACAGTACAGGTTTTTATTACTTTTGTCAAGTTTGTTGGTTTAATGGCCTTTTTTGCCCCATAGAATCCATAGTTTTGATTTTGAAAATACCCAAAATATCCATTATTTCCCCCCCAAAATATTTAAAATTCATGAAAATTATTGGAGACTTAAATATGTAAATACTTCATAACAACATCAATTTTGATCCATTAATATTTTTTAACACTTAGTTTTTAACAAAAAAATCCCACTAAAGTTCCTGAGGATCCTAAAGGGTCCCGCTCATGTTGACATGTTTTTTTTTTTTTAACTTTCAACACTTAAATATCTTAAATCAACTTAAGTACCATTTGTGGATTACAGTACATTTTGTTTATTACTTTTGTCAAGTTTGTTGGTCTAATGGCCTTTTTTGCCCCATAGAATCCATAGTTTTGATTTAGAAAATACACAAAATATCCATTATTTCCCCCGAAAAATATTTAAAATTCATGAAATTTATTGGGGAATTAAATATGTAAATATTTCATAATAACATTGATTTTGATCCATAATTTTTTTTTAACACTTAGTTTTTAACAAAAAAAATCCCACTAAAGTTCCTAAGGATTTTAAAGGGTCCCGCTCATGAAACTGTAGACATGTTTTTTGTTTTAACTTTCAACACTTAAATATCTAGATCAAATTGAGATCCATCTGAGGATTACAATACATTTTTTTTAGTACTTTTGTCAAGTTTGTTGGTCTAATGGCCTTTTTTGCCCCATAGAATCCATAGTTTTGATTTGGAAAATACACAAAATATCCATTATTTCCCCCCCAAAATATTTAAAATTCATGAAAATTATTGGAGAATTAAATATGTAAATACTTCATAACAACATTGATTTTGATCCGTTATTATTTTTTAAAACTCAGTTTTTAACAAAAAAATCCCACTAAAGTTCCTAAAGATCCAAAAGGGTCCCACTCATGAAACTGTTGACATGTTTTTTTTTTTTTTTTTTAACTTTTAACGCTTAAATTTCGAGATCAACTTTAGAACCATCTGTGGATTACAGTACAGGTTTTTAGTACTTTTGTCAAGTTTGTTGGTTTAATGGCCTTTTTTCTCCCCATAGAATCCAGAGTTTTTATATAGAAAATACACAAAATATCCAATATTTCCCCCCCAAGATATTTCCAATGTATGTAAAAATTGGAGACTTAAATAAGTAAATAATTCATAACAACCGTTATTATTTGTTTGAGCAATGACAGTTTTGAACAAAAAAATCCCACTAAAGTTCCTAAGGTTCCTAAAGGGTCCCACTCATGAAACTGCTAACATGTATATATGTATATATATATATTTTTAACTTTCAACACTTAAATATCTAGATCAACATCAGATCCATCTGTGGATTACAGTACAGGTTTTTATTACTTTTGTCAAGTTTGTTGGTTTAATGCCCCCCCCCCCCCATAAAATGCATAGTTTTTATATAGAAAATACACAAAATATTCATTATTTCCCCCCAAAAATATTTCAAATTCATGAAAATAATTGGAGACTTAAATCATTTATAACAACCTTGATGTTAATCCGTTATTATTTTTTTGAGCAATGACAGGTTTTAACAAAAAAAAATCCCACTAAAGTTCCTAAGGATCCAAAAGGGTCCCACTCATTAAACTGTTAACATATATATTTTTTTGTGGTTTTTAAAAAAATTTTTTTACAACTTCAGATCCATCTGTGGATTACATTGCAGGTTTTTATTACTTTTGTCAAGTTTGTTGGTTTAATGGCCTTTTCCCCCCATAGAATACATAGTTTTTATATAGAAAATACACAAAATATCCATTATTTCCCCCCCCCCCCAAATATTTCAAATTCATGAAAATTATTGGAGACTTAAATAAGTAAATAATTCATAACAACCTTGATGTTAATCCATTATTATTTTTTTGAGCAATGACAGTTTTTAACAAAAAAAAATCCCACTAAAGTTCCTAAGGATCCGAAAGGCTCCCACTCATTAAACCGTTAACATATTTTTTGCGTGTTTTTTTTATTTTTTTTACAACTTCAGATCCATCTGTGGATTACAGTACAGGTTTTTATTACTTTTGTCAAGTTTCTTGGTTTAATGGCCTTTTTCTCCCCATAGAATCCATAGTTTTTATATAGAAAATACACAAAATATCCATTATTTCCCCCAAACAATATTTACATTTCATGAAAATTATTGGAGATTTAAATATGTAAATAATTCATAACAAGATTGATTTTGATCCATTATTATTGTTTAAACACTCAGTTTTTAACAAAAAAATCCCACTAAAGTTCCTAAGGATCCTAAAGGGTCCCGCTCATGAAACTGTTGACATGTATTTTTTTTTTTTTTTCTTTCAACATTTAAATATCTTAAATTAACTTCAGAACCATTTGCGGATTACAGTACATTTTTTTTTAGATTTTTTTGTCAAGTTTATTGGTCTAATGGCCTTTTTTGCCCCATAGAATCCATAGTTTTGATTTAGTAAATACACAAAATATTCATTATTTCCCCCCAAAATATTTAAAATTCATGAAAATTATTGGAGAATTAAATATGTAAATACTTCATAACAACATTGATTTTGATCCATTAATGTTTTTTAACACTTAGTTTTTAACAAAAAAATCCCACTAAAGTTCCTAAGGATCCAAAAGGGTCCCGCTCATGAAATTGTTAACATGTATTTTTTTTTATTTTTTACTTTCAACCCTTAAATATCTTAAATCAACTTGAGATCCATCTGTGGATTACAGTACATTTTTTTTAGTACTTTTGTCAAGTTTGTTGGTCTAATGGCCTTTTTTGCTCCATAGAATCCATAGTTTTGATTTAGAAAATACATAAAATATCCATTATTTCCCCCCAAAATATTTAAAATTCATGACATTTATTGGGGAATTAAATATGTAAATATTTCATAATAACATTGTTTTTGATCCATTATTATTTTTTTAACAGTCAGTTTTTAAGCAAAAACATTCCACTAAAGTTCCTAAGGATCCTAAAGGGTCCCGCTCATGAAACTGTTAACATGTATTTATTTATTTTTTTTAACTTTCAACACTAAATATCTAGATCAAATTTAGATCCATCTGAGGATTACAGTACATTTTTTTGTGCTTTTGTCAAATTTGTTGTTCTAATGGCCTTTTTTGCCCCATAGAATCCATAGTTTTGATTTAGAAAATACACAAAATATCCATCATTTCCCCCCAAAAATATTTAAAATTCATGAAATTTATTGGGGAATTAAATATGTAAATATTTCATAATAACATTGATTTTGATTCATTATTATTTTTTTAACACTTCGTTTTTAACAAAAAAATCCCACTAAAGTTCCTAAGGATCCTAAAGGGTCCCTCTCATGAAACTGTTGACATGTTTTTTTTTTAACTTTCAACGCTTAAATATTTACATCAAATTGAGATCCATCTGAGGATTACAGTACAGGTTTTTATTACTTTTGTCAAGTTTGTTGGTTTAATGGCCTTTTTCTCCCCATAGAATCCATAGTTTTGATTTAGAAAATACACAAAATATCCATTATTTCCCCCAAACAATATTTACATTTCATGAAAATTATTGGAAATTTAAATATGTAAATATTTCATAACAACATTGGTTTTGATCCATTATTATTTTTCAAACACTTAGTTTTTAACAAAAAAAAAAACCCACTAAAATCCTAAGGATCCTAAAGGGTCCCGCTCATGAAACTGTTAACATGTATTTATTTATTTTTTTTAACTTTCAACACTAAATATCTAGATCAAATTTAGATCCATCTGAGGATTACAGTACATTTTTTTTGTGCTTTTGTCAAATTTGTTGTTCTAATGGCCTTTTTTGCCCCATAGAATCCATAGTTTTGATTTAGAAAATACACAAAATATCCATTATTTCCCCCCAAAAATATTTAAAATTCATGAAATTTATTGGGGAATTAAATATGTAAATATTTCATAATAACATTGATTTTGATTCATTATTATTTTTTTAGCACTTCGTTTTTAACAAAAAAATCCCACTAAAGTTCCTAAGGATCCTAAAGGGTCCCGCTCATGAAACTGTTAACATGTATTTTTTTTAATTACTTTCAACGCTTAAATATCTTAAATCAACTTGAGATCCATTTGCGGATTACAGTACATTTTTTTAGTACTTTTGGCAAGTTTGTTGGTCTAATGGCCTTTTTTGCCCCATAGAATCCATAGTTTTGATTTAGAAAATACACAAAATATCCATTATTTCCACCCAAAAATATGTAAAATTCATGACATTTATTGGGGAATTAAATATGTAAATATTTCACAATAAGATTGATTTTGATCCATTATTATTTTTTTAACACTTAGTTTTTAACAAAAAAATCCCACTAAAGTTCCTAAGGATCCCGCTCATGAAACTGTTGACATGTTTTTTTTTTAACTTTCAACGCTTAGATATTTACATCAAATTGAGATCCATCTGAGGATTACAGTACAGGTTTTTATTACTTTTGTCAAGTTTGTTGGTTTAATGGCCTTTTTCTCCCCATAGAATCCATAGTTTTGATTTAGAAAATACACAAAATATCCATTATTTCCCCCAAACAATATTTACATTTCATGAAAATTATTGGAAATTTAAATATGTAAATATTTCATAACAACATTGGTTTTGATCCATTATTATTTTTCAAACACTTAGTTTTTAACAAAAAAAATCCCATTAAAGTTCCTAAGGATCCTAAAGGGTCCCGCTCATGAAACTATTGACATGTTTTTCTTTTTCTTAACTTTTAACGCTTAAATATCTAGATCAACTTCAGATCCATCTGTGGATTACAGTACAGGTTTTTATTACTTTTGTGAAGTTTGTTGGTTTAATGGCCTTTTTCTCCTCATAGAATCCATAGTTTTTATATAGAAAAATACACAAAATATCCATTATTTCCCCCAAACAATATTCTAAATCCATGAAAAATATTGGACACTTAAATAAGTAAATAATTCATAACAACTTTGATGTTAATCCATTTTTTTTTTTTTGAGCAATGACAGTTTAAAAAAAAAAAATCCACTAAAGTTCCTAAGGATCCAAAAGGGTCCCACTCATGAAACTGTTAACATATTTTTTTGGTGTGTTTTTTTTAATTTTTTTTACAACTTCAGATCCATCTGTGGATTACAGTACAGGTTTTTTTTACTTTTGTCAAGTTTGTTGGTTTAATGGCCTTTTTCTCCCCATAGAATCCATAGTTTTTATATAGAAATTACACAAAATATCCATTATTTTCCCCCAAAAATATTTCAAATTCATGAAAAATAATACACTTCGATAATTCATTAAATTGATTTTAGTCATTATTATTTTTTGAGCAATGACAGTTTTAAAGAAAAAACTGCCGTTAAAACCGAGCCGCGCATTGCAAATTGCTCACGGGCCGCACTTTGGACACCCCTGCTATAAAGTATATAATCCCGGTTTCTCTTCAATAAGACGAGATATGGTAACAAGCTTGCTGAAACGGAAGAACTGTCCTGGCTTCAGTGACATACTGTGGAGACATTTCCGGGCAGACTTCAAGTGCGTGGGCAGCCTGGACGCTAAAGGCTACGTGCTAAATAGGCAGGGGGGATCGACACAAACAACGGGAGGACTGCGATCATTTTGTAACAACACTCGCAATGAGTCCAATATGGCTACCACTATGGAGAGAAATGTGTCTTTTATGCCGCCACACAAAAAGAACAAATATGCAACAAAAATATACTTTCAAAGAAAAACAAGTTTGGGTTGAAAATATTTTTTTGTTTGGTTACGTCTCAATTTCTATTTTGTGGGCGTAGCCTCCTGTGAAGGATATGTTAGAAGCCTTTTTATTGGTCAGTATCATCCACCGCCGTTCTTTGGTATCGACCTTCAAATGTGTGGAGGGCAAAAGTAGTCAGCCGTCACGCCCTTATAAGGTCATGCCATCATTCAAGACTGAGCAATAAAAACGCTACCAAAATAATCTTCAGAAGAGGCCCCGCCCATGAGATTGAAGTTAGAGTCATAAGCAAAAATAAGACTTGTCAAATAACATTTTTTTTCTCAAATTTTGTTTTGCAACCCAAAAAAATTTTAAATTTAAAAAAAAAAATCAAAACAATAGATCTGTAACCCTCCAAAAAGGATTTGTAACCAAAGAAAACAGTTTTGTAATTAAAACCTTATGTAAACACACAAAAAAATGTAAACAAAAAAAGTATCATAACAAAAAAGATTTGTAACAATAGCAAATGACCTAATGAAGAAAGTAAAATTATTAACCGAAAAAGAGATTTGTAAGAAAAAATGTAATTTGAACAAAAAAAAAAAAAACAGATTTATAAGCGGAAAAAAAAGAAAAGATTTTCACCCCCAAAAATGGATTTGTAAACAGAAAAAATTATAAAAAACAAATTTTTTTCCCACCAAAAAACGATTTTTATCCCAAAAAAGAAAAAGATCAGCACCCCCAAAAATATTTTTGTAACAAAAAAATGTATCAACAAAGAAATAGCTTTTTTTTAAAACAATAAATAGATTGTTACCAAAAAAAAGATTGTTAACAAAAAAAATTCGTAATAAAAAAGATTTGCAACAAAAAACGATTTGTAACCAAAGAAAAAATATTTTACACCCCAAAAAATGTATTTGTAGTAAAAAAATGTGGATACTAAAATTATTAACCGAAAAAGACATTTGTAACAAAAAATGAGAATTGCAACAAAAAACCTGATTTGTAAGCAAAAAATAAATAAATAATATTTTCACCCCAAAAAATGGATTTGTAAACAAAAAAAAAAAATTGGTAACCAAAAAAAATTCACAAAAAAAATACATATATATATTTTTTTTACCAATACACGATTTGTAACCAAAGAAAAAATATTTTACACCCCAAAAAATGTATTGGTAGTAAAGAAAAATGTGGATACTAAAATTATTAACCGAAAAATAAATTTGTAACAAAAAATGAGAATTGCAACAAAAAACCTGATTTGTAAGCAAAAAAAATAAAAAAAAAGATTTTCACCCCAAAAAATGTATTGGTAGTAAAGAAAAATGTGGATACTAAAATTATTAACCGAAAAATAAATTTGTAACAAAAAACGAGAATTGCAACAAAAAACCTGATTTGTAAGCAAAAAAAATAAAAAAAAAGATTTTCACCCCAAAAAATGGATTTGTAAACAAAAAAAAAATTGGTAACAAAAAAAAAATCATAAAAAAATAGATATATTTTTTTCCCCAATACACAATTTGTAACCCCAAAAAGAAAAATATTTGCACGCGAAAAATATATTTGTAAAAAAAAAAATCGGAACAGAAAAAGATTCATATTAAAAAAGGTTTGTAACAAAAAAAACAATTGTAACCAAAAAAACAAAACATAAAAAAAGATTTGCACCCCAAAAAATTTTATTTGTACCGAAAAATGCGTATACAATTTATTATTATTATTTTTTTTTAACAAAAAATTTATTTTTGACCAATAAAAAAGTTTGGTAGAAATATTTTTTTCATAATAAACATATTGTAACAAAAAAAATAAAAATAACGATTTGAACCCCCCCACCCCAAAAAAAGGAGAGATTTGCACCCCTCAAAAAAATGTATAGAGAAAAGTTTTTTTTACAAAAAAATTCATTTAAAAAAACGATTTGTAAACAAAATTAGTAACCAAATAAAGAAATTTGTAACCAAAAAGTTGTACAACCACCCAAAAAATGTTGTCACCATAAAAAGTTATTTGTAACCAAAAAAAAAAAAAAGATTGGTAACCAAAAAAAGATTCATAACAAAAAAAATATTTTTTAACAAAAACAATTTGCAAACAAAATACAATTAGTAACCAAATGAAAAGATTAGCAACAAAAAAAGTTTTGTTACCCAAAAAGTATTTGTAACCAGAAAATAACTAAAAAAAAAAAAAAAAGAAGTGCAAACCAACAAAAAGATTTGTAACCCCCAAAAAATATTTGTCCCTACAAAAAAATAACAAACAAACGATTTGTAATATACAAAAAAAAAAATGGTGTGTATTTTTTGGCTTGCAGAACCAATGTTTTTGTTGAATTATCTTTTTTGATTTGCAAATTGTTTCTGTCTTTGTTTGTGGCACAAAAGGCCACACCAGCCTCCACATGCACCAGGCTGCTACGGTCGGCCCTTGTCCCCGGGGAGGGAAATGGCTCATGGATCTAGTGTGGGCGTGGATATCGCCCCCCCCAACAGCGGCCTATGTGACGTCGCCGGTGCCATCACATCAGGACCCGCTGGGTCACGGCAACAAACAACACGGCTGACAAGACCACACAGCGAGAGCGGAGCTGCACTGACCAAATAAGGAGGTGCCATCCCTTCCTGGAGGAACAAAGGCAGACAGACGTCAGGGCCACGGCACAGAACACAGGCGGTGAAAAGGAAGAGGGCAAACAAAAGGGAAGATAAAAGACAAGTAGAGAGCAGGACTGTTGGAGAAGATGCAGGTGCGCTAACTGCAGGCGGAGGAGTCAAGGAGCAGCAAACTTCAGGTTCCACCAAGCATTCTTCGACATGTTCAACTACCGTCCAAATAAAGTGGTTAGAGTACACTGGTTGTCATGACGACACCGCCCGCTCTCTCTAAAACCAGCCGGGTCGAGACATCGGTTTTTTTCTTGCCCGTGTCGTGCTTGGTGGAACCGAGCTTCAAGGGGAGATGCTGAGCGAGCGATTGCTGCTTAGAACATTCCGTTTGGTCCAAAAGGACCTTTGCGTTCAGGAGCATTCCAATATCTGAAGGCACTTTAAAAACATCAAGTACGCTAGAAGGCACAAAGGGAAGGACAAACGAAGGAACAGAGAAACAAAGGAACGAACAAAGGAACAAACAAAGGAACGAACAAAGGAACAAACAAAGGAACGAACAAAGGAATGAACAAAGGAACGAACAAAGGAACGAACGAAGGAACGAACAAAGGAACTCACGTAAGAACTAACAAAAGAACTCACAAAGGAACGAACAAAGGAATGAACAAAGGAACTCACGTAAGAACTAACAAAAGAACGAACAAAGGAACGAACAAAGGAACTCACGTAAGAACTAACAAAAGAACTCACAAAGGAACGAACAAAGGAATGAACAAAGGAACTCACGTAAGAACTAACAAAAGAACGAACAAAGGAACGAACAAAGGAACTCACGTAAGAACTAACAAAAGAACTAACAAAGGAACGAACAAAGGAACTCACGTAAGAACTAACAAAAGAACTAACAAAGGAACGAACAAAGGAACTCACGTAAGAACTAACAAAAAAACTAACAAAGGAAGTAATGAAGGAACCAGCGTGGTAACTAATAAAGGAACCAACATAGAAACTAACAAAGGAACTAAAGTGAGCACTGACAAAGGAACTAACAATAAAACTAACAAAGGAAAAAACTAAGAAACGGACAACGGAACTAACATAAGAACAAACAAAAGAACTAACAAAGGAACCAACGTGGTAACTAATAAAATAACCAACATGGAAACTAAAAAAGGAACTAAAGTAAGAACTGACAAAAGAACTGACAAAAGAACTAACAAAGGAACGAACAAAGGAACTCACGTAAGAACTAACAAAAGAACTATCAAAAAAACTAACAAAGGAACGAACAAAGGAACTCACCTAAGAACTAACAAAAGAACTAACAAAGGAACGAACAAAGGAACTCACCTAAGAACTAACAAAAGAACTAACAAAGGAACGAACAAATGAACTCATGTAAGAACTAACAAAAGAACTAACAAAAGAACTAACAAAGGAACGAACAAATGAACTCACGTAAGAACTAACAAAAGAACTAACAAAGGAACTAACGAAGGAACCAGCGTGGTAACTAATAAAGGAACCAACGTAGAAACTAACAAAAGGAACTAAAGTGAGCACTGACAAAGGAACTAACAAAAAAACTAACAAAGGAAAAAACTAAGAAACGGACAACGGAACTAACATAAGAACAAACAAAAGAACTAACAAAGGAACCAACGTGGTAACTAATAAAATAACCAACATTGAAACTAAAAAGAACTAAAGTAAGAACTGACAAAAGAACTAACAAAGGAACGAACAAAGGAACTCACGTAAGAACTAACGAAAGAACTAACAAAAAAACTAACATAAGAACGAACAAAGGAATGAACAAAGGAACTCACCTAAGAACTAACAAAAGAACTAACAAAGGAACGAACAAATGAACTCACGTAAGAACTAACAAAAGAACTAACGAAGGAACCAGCGTGGTAACTAATAAAGGAACCAACATAGAAACTAACAAAGGAACTAAAGTGAGCACTGACAAAGGGACTAACAAAAAAACTAACAAAGGAAAAAACTAAGAAACGGACAACGGAACTAACATAAGAACAAACAAAGGAACTAACGAAGGAAACAACGTGGTAACTAATAAAATAACCAACATAGAAATTAAAAAAGGAACTAAAGTAAGAACTGACAAATGAATTAACAAAGGAACTAACAAAGGAACGAACGAAAGAGCAAACAAAGAAACTAATGAAGGACGAAATGAAGGAACTAACAAAGGATCGAACATAGAAACAAACGAAGGAACTAACCAAGGAACTAACAAAAGAACTAATAACGGAACTAATGAAAGAACTAACAAAGGAACTAAAAAAGGAACGAAGGAAGGAACAGAGGAAGCAACAAACAGGAACTAATATAAGAACGAATTAAGGAACAAATGGAAGAGGGAAGGAACAAAGGAAGGAAGGAATGAAGGAACAAAGGAAGAAATGAAGGAAGGAACAAAAGAAGGCATGAAGGACGGAACAAAGGACGAAACAAAGGAAGGAACA
This sequence comes from Nerophis ophidion, assembly GCF_033978795.1. Lineage (NCBI taxonomy): Eukaryota > Metazoa > Chordata > Actinopteri > Syngnathiformes > Syngnathidae > Nerophis > Nerophis ophidion. The sequence goes on from NC_084611.1 coordinate 88,197,673, forward strand.
AAGGAAAGAACAAAAGAAGGGAAAAAGCAACAAAAACAACTACAATAACCAAGAAGCCAAGTGACGGAGGCGGGGTCTGATCAGTATATATTTGTGATTCCTGGTCACAAAAAGGTCTCAAAATCCTTAAACCTAGGTAAGAAAAAGTGCGATACTGCTCGCCAAGACAGCAACAAACAGGTTGCAAGAAAAAGGATGCAGATTCACGTCAGCATGCCGATACCGGTTTCGGGACACAGAGAAACAAGTAGAACTCCCTGAAGTAAATCCAAAGGTCTAAATACACAATTTGGAGAAAACAATACACCACGTGTCCCGTCAAAAGGGACGCCCGGCAGGGGGGGGGAACCCCCCTCGGGATCCGGTCTACCTGTTCCTCTCGCATTGCCTGCTGCTTTTTGGTCTTGCTCTGCCGGTAGTACTCCATGATCATCATGGCGGCGTAGATTTTGCCCACCGTCAAGTCTGTGGCTGCTGAGAAAATGACAAGTTACCCTGGAAGATTAGACCCTGGTGGGATGGGACCCTGAGCCGTGGGGTGGGGGGGGTGGGGGGGGGGTTGGGGGGTATGGTAGTGGGACACGAGACACATCAAAAAAGTCCACAAGGTGTCACCGGCAGCGAGTGAGCGTCCTCCGGTTTCACGGGGAATGAACTCGACTTGAGTATCGGCCGATACGGATGTCGATCCGCTATGATATCGGCAGAAATCCTTCAGACTTTTTAGTATTTTCTTTAGAAATGGTTTAACTGAGAAGAACGGTGGCTCTGGAAAAACACTAACCTATTTATTATTACCCGTATTTATGCTGTCTTTAAGTTTAACCGAACACATTTTTCAATGATATCAATTAATTGTCTGTGGTGACAAATAATCATGACTGTAGAGGGGGGACGTGGCCTGCCGCGGAACGGGGTGTGCCAGTAGCGGCCTCGAAGACAGCGACAGGTGAGTGGATGGCCCAGGTGGGCCTTGTTATCTAATCACCCGTCGCCTTCATTAGCAGCAGCCGATGTGAGACACAACATTGGAGTTGGAGTGAGCGCCAGAGTTAAATATCCTGAATCCCGGGCTCTCCTGGCAGTGTGTGGTGGTCCGCAGAACCCACCGGAGGGACAACCTCGGCAGTGACTAAATGAAACGGAAGTCAGCTCACTCTCTGCCGCGCCACACAAACACATCTTGACAACACGACTATTTACACAATAAAGCCGTTGGGTCTTTTCACAGGCAGATGTTAGGAACATTTTATCAACACGGCATCTACGGCTATCATGCTTCGAGTGCATTTCTAGTTTTGTGCTCCGGCTGCGGGCCAGCTAGCCAGCTCACTTTGAAACACCGGCGCGGAACTCGGGTTCTTGTATCCCCAGAGTTCGACGACGACACAAAAACATCAACAGTTTCAGGGAAAAATAGAAGAAGCTTTGTTTGTTTCAAAGTGGCCTAGCTATGCAACCTGCAGCCCATTCCAAACAATATACCGTATGGCATATTAAGCAGTTCCGTAACATTACAACTAAGAAGTGGTCACTTCCATGCACTTCAGGCAGCCAATCAGAGACATGCATGGTCTGCTCGTCATACTTCTGCTTCCTGGATCGGTCTACTGTAGTGAAAAGACTTCTATAGAGGATCTTCTATAGTTGGCACCCCCTGATAGCAGGATGTGGTCCTGGTGGGTCTACTTTGTGAATAGTGTTCTCTGCTTTAGTCTGTGTTCAGTCACACTCGGGGCCTGATCTGCTAAGGTCCAGTCCAAAGTTAACCGTCACCTGGCGGCCGTATTTAAATGGGCTGACATCGTTAGCTCCAACCTGGCCTGTCGATATTGAAGCACCAGATAGTCGAACCTCGGATTCAGGGGGAACGGTGTGGTTTTCGTCCTGGTCGTGGAACTGTGGACTAGCTCTATACTCTCGGCAGGGTTCTTGAGGGTGCATGGGAGCTTGCCCAACCAGTCCACATGTGCTTTGTGGACTTGGAGAAGGCATTAGACCGTGTACACCGGGAAGTCCTGTGGGGAGTGCTCAGAGAGTATGGGGTAATGGACTCTCTGATTGAGGCAGTCCGCTCCCTGTACGATCAGTGTCAGAGCTTGGTCCGCATTGCCGGCAGTAAGTCAGACCCGTTTCCAGTGAGGGTTGGACTCCGCCAAGGCTGTCCTTTGTCACCGATTCTGTTTATAACTTTTATGGACAGAATTTCAAGAGCAGTCAAGGCGTTGAGGGGTTCCGGTTTGGTAACCGCAGGATTAGGTCTCTGCTTTTTGCAGATGATGTGGTCCTGATGGCTTCAACTGACCGGGATCTTCAGCTCTCGCTGGATCGGTTCGCAGCCGAGTGTGAAGCGACCGGAGTGAGAATCAGCCCCTCCAAGTCCGAGTCCATGGTTCTCGCCCAGAAAAGGGTGGAATGCCATCCCCGGGTTGGGGAGGAGACCCTGCCCCAAGTGGAGGAGTTTAAGTACCTAGGAGTCTTGTTCACGAGTGAGGGAAGAGTGGATCGTGAGATCGACAGGCGGATCGGTGCGGCGTCTTCAGTAATGCGGACGTTGTACCGATCCGTTGTGGTGAAGAAGGAGCTGAGCCGGAAGGCAAAGCTCTCAATTTACCGGTCGATCTACGTTCCCATCCTCACCTATGGTCATGAGCTTTGGGTCATGACCGAAAGGATAAGATCATGGGTACAAGTGGCCGAAATGAGTTTCCTCCGCCGGGTGGCGGGGCTCTCCCTTAGAGATAGGGTGAGAAGCTCTGCCATCCGGGAGGAACTTAAAGTAAAGCCGCTGCTCCTTCACATCGAGAGGAGCCAGATGAGGTGGTTCGGGCATCTGGTCAGGATGCCACCCGAACGCCTCCCTAGGGAGGTGTTTAGGGCACGTCCAACCGGTAGGAGGCCACGGGGAAGACCCAGGACACGTTGGGAAGACTATGTCTGCCGGCTGGCCTGGGAACGCCTCGGGATCCCCCGGGAAGAGCTAGACGAAATGGCTGGGGAGAGGGAAGTCTGGGTTTCCCTGCTTAGGTTGTTGCCCCCGTGACCCGACCTCAGATAAGCGGAAGATGATGGATGGATGGATGAATGAGTATATCCGTTCGGCCACAATGGAGAAGTCTGATCTACAAAATTGGCAGGCAGCATACCCCTTCCCCTTCGAGCTGTCCTTGATGAACTGAAATTATTTTTCTCCAATCACTTCGGAACTTGTCCTTCTGCTTCGTCGCTGTTATGTTTTTGGACATTACTACTTGCCGTAGTTTTGAAGCAATGCATGATGGGAATCCGGATGTTGTGTGTCAGTCTATTAACGTGCCGGCCGGGATAAACACACACTGAGAAATAGCTCCGTGCCTGCCTACTTTATGGGTTATAGATAAGATAATGGAGACATATATAAGTCTCCTTTTCAGGTGAGAGAGGACGCTAAAGGCAGTGACTTTAAGGCACGCCCCCAATATTGTTTGTCCGGGTGGAAATCTGGAGAAATTCGGGCGAATGGTTTCCCTGGGAGATTTTCCGGAGGGGCACTGAAATTCGGGAGTCTCCCGGTAAAATCGGGAGGGTTGGCAAGTATGCACAGAGGTGGCAACAAGGCGCGACGTTATGTGCATCCCAGGCACTGGTGGTTTTTATGTGAATCAAGGCCAGGTGCCACCAGCGGGATTCCATCCATCCACCCATCTTCTTCCGCTTATCCGAGGTCGGGTCGTGGGGGCAGAAGCCTAAGCAGGGAAGCCCAGACTTCCCTCTCCCCAGCCACTTCGTCCAGCTCTTCCCGGTGGATCCCGAGGCGTTCCCAGGCCAGTCAAGAGACATAGTCTTCCCAATGTGTCCTGGGTCTTCCCCGTGGCCTCCTACCGGTTGGACATGCCCTAAACACCTCCCTAGGGAGGCGTTCGGGTGGCATCCTGACCAGATGCCCGAACCACCTCATCTGGCTCCTCTCCATGTGGAGGAGCAGCGGCTTAACTTTGAGTTCCTCCCGGATGACAGAGATTCTCACCCTATCTCTAAGGGAGAGCCCCGCCACTCGGTGGAGGAAACTAATTTTGGACGCTGTGATCTTATCCTTTCGGTCATGACCCAAAGCTCATGACCATAGGTGAGGAAGGGAACGTAGATCGACAGGTAACTTCAGAGCTTTGCCTTCCGGCTCAGCTCCTTCCTCACCACAGCGGGATTCGGCCGGTGCCAAAAAAAGCACCGTATTTGCCACAGGACAGTTTCAGTCTTGATAAATCACAACACGAGCGCAATTTTTAAAAATATTTGCATCTCTTCCTTTTTTTGCTATAACTTTTATAGGCATCCGTCCGTCAGTAGTGACTATGGGTTGCCCATAGGGGAGTTTTTCCTTCCACCGTCGAAGCTGGCGCCAATCAGGTGCAACTAAAGACTACCAGCTTCCGTGTTGTTTCCTCCCTTTAGTTGGGGAAGCTGGAGTGACCTTTGGGTGGCGCAAGCCTGGGCAGAAAGTATGGCGATCCTGGGTTGCCCGATCATCAAGAACCCCACCTCGGCCGTGACGATATGGCCCAGAGGAAAGCAAGGCAACGCATCTGGCATCGGCTTGGCTACGGGATCTGCCGGCAGGGGGTCAGCAATGACACCCTGATTTTCTGTCTGGGTTTACTCCCATAGCCTTTCCTTCTCCCAAAGGTACCACAAGGCAGAGGGTTTGATGACGACTATTTGACCCATAGGTGGGGCAGTGGTTGGGGGATGCCAGGGCGTGTCCACACACCGGTGCTCCTCTGGGGCCCACTGCTGCTCCAAGATCCCCTACAGTTTAGCCTATGACTGCGAGGTCCCAGTTATAATAATCAGCATATATTCTGCATATTCACAAGTACAAACTATGCAGATGGATTGCGTGAACTAATTTGATCATTTAAGAGACGCAATCCTAAGCGCACAAGCTTTCTAGACCAGGCCCTTTATCGACTGAACATCTTCATATTAATTATTTCATATATGAGTGTTCTGAAACTGGACCGAGAACACTGTCTACTGTTTGAGTCATTGTTGCTCGTTCCGAGACATGAGTCCAAACTACCTTCAGCATGGGCACTTTTGTCAGAACATCCCATGCTGTGTGTGTACTGTGTGTTGCAGCCTGATCAGGGGGTGCGAGGCCGTGAGTGACACTGGCTGGCAGAAGCTGTCCTCTTGGTGAGTTGGTGATCGGACATACCGTTGCACAAAACACACCGCCGCGGCTCTCCTGCAACTTACCCTTGTGAGGCGTCACCAGCAGGTCCAGCGTCTTCTGCGACAAGTTGGGCCAGATGGCCATCATCTCCTTCCGAAGCTCGGCGTCCATTTGTTGCTTATCCGCACCACCTGGAAGGGGGATGGGAGGGGGGGTTCCAAAAACCGTGAGGCGTTCTTGCACAATTGTAACTAATAGGAGGGAGACGAGTACATCGACAGAAAGATACCCCTAGTACGGTATTTTCCGGACTATAGAGCGCACCGGTATATAAGCCGCACCCGCAAAATTTACCAAAAAATAAATAAATACAAATAATTTTCCGTATATTAGCCACGCCGCAAATTTTTACGTTGTAAAATTTGTCATTTACAGAGAAATATTTTGTAAATTTTTCTTTACATACCTTAATTGTTCTCAAACGGTGTCTGTAACACGGCGGTAAAACGGCTGATCAAACAAAACAGAAGTCATCTGCGCAAGCTAAATCTCCAATCAGCGAAATGGACTCAAGAACTCCACAGTGACGTTTTGGTGAATGTACTGAGGAAATTGTGAAACTGAAACAATACAAAAATAATGCCGTTGTAAGTTAATAATACTAAGACAGACACATTTTTCGCAAATGCTAACGACGCTAGCTTGTTTACTGGGTAGCACATATAAATGTGCATGAAAACACTGCTACTGACATCACACATGGGACGGTTTGGTAAGAATTCATTGTTGTAGTTATATTGTAAAACTTACAAACATTGCTTGGAGTGATAAGTGAAGAACGCATGTGACAAGTGAAGAACGCATATGAGTAGAAACGCTATGGGTGACGGAACGAGACTTTAACTTCCGGCTGAAAGAAGAACTGCCGATAGGCGTGAGCCGAACTGAAATGCTTGAATGTCCGGAGAGAGTGGAGTGTGTGGATGTTGAAACTGTTCGAATCGGATGAGAAATGTGGGATATGGAGAGGTTTGTATGATTCCCATTCATTTTCAACGAGAAAAAATTCCAGGAAAACCCGGAATTTTTGGGAACGTGAAAACATGTTTTGCGTTCGATATATTGAAAAAAGTAATGTGGGTGGATCGTTGAAAGGTCGTAATTGGGTTTGAAAATGTTCTCAAAATTCTGAGAATTTTGAGAATCTTGTAGACACTATGAGTATGTCCCATTTATTTGAATTGGAATTTCCTGGAAATTTGGGAATTTCGAGGAAATTGGGAATTTTTAAAAATACCAGCACAATTGTCTTTGATGATATGAATGGGTTGGTGTTCGAATTTTTGGAATCGTTTGGAAAATGTTGACGTAGTAACAGTTTGAATTGAGAATGGGTTTTTTTTTGGGAATTCGGGAAAACGGAAATTTTTTTAACAAACAAAAGGAATAAGAGCATTTGTTTTACCAACAAACCAGGAATTTTTTTGAAGGTGGAATGGTCAAAAACGGTTGAAAAATGTGGACTGTAAAAACTTTCCAGGAAGAGGTGAAAATAAGGCTTCGGAAAATCGAAATTTCCTGGAATTCCTGGAATTCTTAAAAACGTTTAACTTGATTGTCTAAGGTTAGTGGAGTGTGTGGATGGTGGAACGGTTCAAATCGGTTGATAAATGTGTTGAAAATTGGCCCATTCATTTTCAATAGGCAAAATGTCCTGGAGAACCGTGAATTCTGGGTAATCCGGGATATTTTTAGGGGAACTCCTGATTCTCGGTCGAGACGAACGTTTCGATACTCGAACGGTTCCAATCAGATGAAAACTGTGAGCTTTGGAGCCCGGCGGAATAATAACACAAAGATGATGTTTTGTTGTGGAATCTTACAGATCCATAGATGTGAAAAGTGCCAGGACTATTGGCTCCTACCCTTGGCGATCTTGATATCCAGCGCGGTCCTGATGAGCGCCATGAGGGTTGAGTTAAAGTGCACCGTGTTGTCGTCGGCCACTGGCAGGTCCATGCGAAGCAGCCTCTGTGGGGAGCCAGTCAGAAGAACGGCATGAGAGCAGGAGGCGCCCTGGCCGGGATGTTCCGGGGTGAGCCGATAGGGGCGTAAGGGTGCGGTTGAGAGAGCTCCATAGACCAACCAAGTCTTCTTCTGCCAATTTGACCTCGAGTCACAGACTGCGGAGGAAGTTCCTGCAGATCACGTGACCAAGGAACCTTCTCATGTCAATAGCATTGGTGGATGCGCTTGCAAATGCAGAAGCATTTACTCTGAGGTGGAACACTGACTGGAAGTGCGTCTCCTGATATCCCAGTGATACTCCACGACACAGCACAGCTAGCCGAATGGGGGGTGGGGGGGTGGGAAACAATCGAACCCAAAAACGGCCTACGGCCCAACCTTTGCCCATGTTCCCTGATGTGTGAATGCAGTGGCCCATTCACACATCTCTGTTGTTCCACACAAAATATGACGACAATCCAAGTAACACACAATAATCTGCACAGACTGCAATTAAGGTGAGGCTTAATTGGAGTCCTTTGGGGGACCGAAAGAGGTTGATGGGAGACCAAGAGCAGTATCACTGGTGGAATTCTGCTGCTTTTCAGGAGACAGCTGGTTTCTTTGCAACTCTGGCATGTTCTATAGAGCTCCCCCTACCTTCAAGGAGGTTCCCGGTCTATCTCGGGTAAATCTGATGGAGAAACTACGAGATAGAACGAGGTTGCTATCTGGTCCATCCATGCGGTTTACCCGCGAACATGAGCGTTGGGCACTCACGATGGCGAGCACGGCAGAACGATGGCGGCTGACTTTGCGGGCATGCTCCGGGGCGTCATGCCGGGCAGCGGGCATCGGCCAACATCAACAGCCTCCGCGTCGCCCGCGGCCATGCGACACGGCGTGCAAGGACGGCATGCAACAACCCCTCCACGGTAGGCCACCCGACACAGAGCATGCAAGACCCTACTTCAACTAAACCCTCCCAGCCCACAAGTTCACACACAAGCAGCCGTGCATCCGCGCAAAGAGAGGATCCAAACGGATCCTGGAATAGTTTATTTCAATCGTTGTTGGGTAGAAATATCAAGTCAAGATCTCTCTCAATGCCAAAACGGCTGCAGTGTTTCAAGGGGTAGAGTTAGAAAGGGGCAATCAAACCCTAAAAGAAGACTACAAAACCAAAAAAAATCATAAGAGATGAGTGATGTTCTTTGTGTTTTTTCAGTTTTTGGACCAACCAGACCTTTATTTGCATGTTTTAGTTGAGTTACTGCAGGAAAGGGGTGAGCAAAAAGGGGGTACACATGGTTGGGTGAACTAGGAGACTCCAAGCTTGGTCATGAGATGGTTACAGGTAGAGAAAGGGTGAAGATGAAGGCTTTGGTAAAAACACTGAAAGAGGAATAGGGAGGAAGAAGAAGAACTTGGGAGGGGCTTTAGGAGGACTGAAAAAGACAGAACAAGACAAGAGCAAAAGGACGAGACTATAACGACACGGACAAAAGTTCCACGCTCCGGAAACCAAACAATGGTCTACTCTTCCGACAGCCCTGATGCTGATCATGGAATTCTTCAAACTTGTCTGAAAGAGACCACGCGAAAACTTGAAGTTACGGACTGCGGTAGAGGACTAAGGGGGAGGGGGCGGGACCGTGAGGGCAAACCAACGTCCTCGAAGAGACAGAAGAAGAAAAGTGGAAGGGGGGACGGACAGCCGGGGGAGAGAGGGGGGGGGGGGGGGGGGGTTCAACAGGACAATGAAGACAGAGGCCGGTTTGCGGACAGACGGACAGGAAGTAGACAGACGGTAGAGACAGAGGAGGAAGAAAAGGACAAAGGTGGTCACACCAGATTCACAACTTTTAGAACCCGAATGGAACATAATCCTTTGTTGTCTTGTTAAAATATTGAAATACATCTCCAAAAACTACATTGGCCCTAATGTGCGAAACCGACTTTTCTTACCTATTTGGTACCGGTTTTAGTGTATTTGGAAATCGGCATAAGTCCTGAAAATGTGAACACAAACCGTGGGGAGTATGGTGGAGATATTTATCGAACAAGCTTGCCTTCCATACTTCCACCAAGAGAGCGATCCGCCGTTGTAGTCCAACCACGTGTTCCATAAGTTCATTCAATTTAACTATCCTGTAGTTGTTGGGCGGACTGGCTCGTACATGCACATGCATCCTCCGCTTATGCCGCATAGTTCCGCTATGGGAATGCTAAACATTACAACAAAGACGGGGGAACAGACAACATCACACATGGGACGGGTTTAGTAAGTTAAAATTGTTTTAGTTGTATTGTAAAACTTAGTGATGAGTTAAAAATCCACACATGTAGAAACGCTATCGACGAATAGAAGACGCTACGGCACTTCTACTTCCGGTTGAAAGCAATAAACAGAAGGCCGATGCAGCAGCTACAGTGAGCGAACTTATCCAAAAGATGGCGCCACAGCACAAACAATAACACACGTTTTGAGTGTCTTTGCTCATTTTTTTTGGAACAAACAAAGACGGTGGGGAGAAGACACTGTCGAAGTGGAGGCACGTGAAATAAGACGGCAAAAAAACGGCGCATCCTGAAAGAAAGTGTTTGTAAAACAATCTACGTAAAACCGCAAGGAATTGTCTCAAATGAAATGACCTCTTAGAATGTTATTTTGGGATGTAAACGGACAAAAAAATGGATAATCGACAATTTTACGTTGTCTTCTTCTTGGTTTATTTTTGAGTCAATAATTTATTTTTGGTCTCCCACACTGTTCAGTTTAAACACACTTTATGGCAGTGTCTCTTAAGGTGGGCGGGGTTGGGGTGTACAGGGTAGGGCGGTAGCTGGGGGTGTATATTGTAGCGTCCCGGAAGAGTTAGTGCTGCAAGGGGTTCTGGGTATTTGTTCTGTAGTGTTTATGTTGTGTTACGGTGCGGATGTTCTCCCAAAACGTGTTTGTCATTCTTGTTTGGTGTGGGTTCACAGTGTGGCGCATAAAGTTGTTTATACGGCCACCCTCAGTGTGACCTGTATGGCTATTGACAAAGTATGCCTTGCATTCACTTGTGTGTCACATATGTTATATTTTATATTATGACTGAGCCGGTACGCTGTCCGTACGCCTTCAAGGCACGCCCCAATGTTGTTGTCCGGGTGGAAATCGGGAGAAATTCGGGAGAATGTTTGCCCCCGGTAGATTTTTGGGAGGTGCACTGAAATTCGGGAGTCTCGGGAAAATCCGTAGGGTTGGCAAGTATACCAGAGGTTCACAGCACAGATAGCAAGCGAATCGCTAAAATTCGTTCCATTTTGCCTATCAGCGACGCTGAGATCATTATTCATGCGTTTGTTACGTCTCGATCACTGCAACGGATTATTCTCATGTCTCCCCATGTCTAGCATTAAAAGATTACAGTTGGTACAAAATGCGGCTTCTAGACTTTTGACAAGAACAAGAAAGTTTGATCATATTACGTCTATATTGTATATACCTTTATATACATATATACCTATAAATTCACCTATAAAGTCTCACCAGCACTGGCTTCCTGTGCACTTAAGATGTGACTTTAAGGTTTTACTACTTACGTATAAAATACTACACGGTCTAGCTCCATCCTATCTTGCTGATTGTATTGTACCATATGTCCCGGCAACAAATCTGCGTTTAAAGAACTCCAGCTTATTAGTGATTCCCAGAGCCCCCCAAAAATCTGCAGGCTATAGAGCTTTTTCTATTGGGGCTCCAGTACTCTAGAATGCCCCCAGTTAGAGATGCTACCTCAGTAGAAGCATTTAAGACCCATCTCAAAACTCATTTGTACACTCTAGCCTTTAAATAGACCCCCTTTTAGACCAGTTGATCTGCCGTTTCTTTTCTTTTCTCCTCTCCCCCCTTCTCCCTTGTGGGGGCGCGGGGGGAGATGGAACTGGCTGTCCAGAGTCGGGACCCAGGGGTGGACTGCTCGCCTGTGTATCGGTTGGGGACATATCTGATCTTCTGACCCTTCTCCACTCGGGATGGTCTCCTGCTGGCCCCACTATGGACTGGACTCTCACTATTATGTTAGATCCACTATGAACTGGACTGTTGGACCCACTCGACGTCCATTGCCATCTGCGGGCATCTGCAAGGTTTCTCATAGTCATTCACATTGACGTCCCACTGGGTTCTGAGTTTTTCCTTGCCCTTTTGTGGGGTCTGAACAGAGGATGTCGTTGTGGCTTGTGGAGCCCTTTGAGACACTTGTGATCTAGGCCTATATAAATAAACATTGATTGATTGATTGATCAAAATTTCCGCACAAATGTTATACTTCAATGAATGTCCTTCAGACTTAACTTTCTTTACCAACATGCTTGCAAAAACAAAGTTAAGTCCATCTCTAGCTACAAGCTAATGCTAGCGAGTAAGACCAAATCTTACCGGGTTCAGTGTATCATTCCCTACGCTTACTTGCAGTGGAGGCTCATAATAAAGTAAAGTTAAAGTACCAATGATCGTCACACACACGCTAGGTGTGGTGAAATTCGTCTTCTGCATTCGACCCATCCACTTGTTCACCCCGTGGGAGGTGAGGGGAGCAGTAGGGAATCCTTTTTGGTGATTTAACCCCCAATTCCAACCCTTGATGCTGAGTGCCAAGCAGGGAGGTAATGGGTCCCATTTTTATAGTCATTGGTATGACTCGGCCAGGGTTTGAACTCACAACCTACCGATCTCAGGGCGGACACTCTAACCACTAGGCCACTGAGTAATACAAATTTCTGCTTAAAAGCTGGGTCACTCGTATTCGGAGGTACAGGCTGCATAATGTTACCTTACTTACACTTTGTAGATGTTAACCCGCACTGCGTGGAAAGAAAAAACCCGGCTCCGGCACTAAATGAAAGCTGACCTATAAGTCATCAATTTAAGATACGGACTGTCATGAATCTGGATGCCACTGAGAACGGAGAGAAAGACAAATGGCTGGACAATAACAAAGAAGATAAAAACAGACAGCAGAAAGTGCAGAAAAGCAAAACCCGAATGGTCACCCTGGTGGTCCGCGGGCACGAATTGAAGCCAACGACACTCAAGATTCCTCAAGATTTAGAAAAGACCAGAAACAACGAAAACCCCCAAAAAAGTGTCCTGGTTATTATTGTCTTGTGTCTGCAAATGTTTTTGTGTGTGTGGGCGCGTGCACATGAGCGCTTCGGAGCCATCCACAGGAACCAGAAAAGCAGAGGACTGAAGACAGGCGGCCTTGCCGGTCCTTCTGTACCTGCATCGTCGGCAGAGTGACCGGTGCGTGCGGTTGTCTCAAATGCGTCAAATTCATAACATTCAATCGCACATTGTTGTGTACTTTGATGGTTATGATGCAGCTGGAGTTGTGTGTCTCCGTGTGTGTCCGAGTGCATGTGTTTCGGGGTGTGGTGCGTCCGTGCAGGTTGCAGATGGACAGGCAAAGCCCCCCTCCTCTGCTCCCTGGCTCCTGCGGCCTGACGGCAGGCGAAATTAGGAAAAGTTGAAGAAAATACAAAAATTAGGGGGGGGGGGGTCCACTGTCACGTCACTGCACCACAGAAGCCACTCCCTCCCCGCAGATTCGGAGAAAGGACAACGCGCACCAAGACCACCACCACCACCACAACCACCATAACAGACAGCGAGGAGGACACCGCTGGGACGTGGGGAAGGGCGGGTGGGTGTAATGGGGGTGGGGGTTAAAGGGCAGGGACAGGAAGGTGGGGTGGAGTCGCAGGGGGCGGGTCTACCTTATAGGCCACCCTGGCTGGACACCTCTTCCCGAGGCCTAGCGGCGGACACATGTGTCTTAGCATCTGATACATGTCTGTGTAAGTGATCCGGCCGCTGGGGTGGCCACACAAACACACACACACACACACACACACACACACATACATACACACACAGTAACCAATCAACCGACAGACAGAACAAATGATGACACAGGAAAGGAAATAAAGGATGAGGGGATGGGGGGGAAAAACGTCGGGGTGGTACGAGGCGAGGAAGAACGGAAAGAAAAGGGACACAGGGAAGGAAGAGGGAGGGAAACAAATACACAAAGGTTATTGATTTCGGACCGCTGTTGATGTGTGGTTGCTGTGGCGATAGAGAGGATGAGAGAGAAAGGGGGCGTGGCCTAGCCTGGCGTTGACTACAAAAGAGAGAGGAAGGGAGGAGCAGCTTGGAGGAGAGGTCAAAAGGGAGGAGTTGAGTTAGTCCAGGTGAAAAAAGGAGGATTTGGGTCTCGTCTGCTCGGGTAGAATAGTGCCGAGGAAGCTAGCCCGACAACGCCGTAGTCGGCTACGTTCCTGAGGCTGCGCGTCCAACGGGAGCCCACAATCACGTCTGCGCCGCCAGACAGGCTAAGAGCCACGCTCGACGAGAGAAGTTCATTGGCCTGCTTTTGCTTCTTTGGCTCGTCTCGTCTTAACTCGGTTGGAGCCTCTTTTCGCACTGCTCTCCGAAATCTAAATAATGCAATTGATCAACTGGCCTCTCAACGAAATTGATCGGAAGAGAAGGCCTAGAGCCACCTGGAGAAGAACCACAGAGCAGGAGATAAATGCGCAAGGGCTGTCATGGCAACAACTGGAGCGGAGTACACAAGACCGAAGGGGATGGAGGAGTTTCATCTATGTTTTATCTATGTTCCTTAAGGAATTTAAAGGCCTAAGTAAAGTAAGTAAGTTTCAAAACAGAAGCTCGGGTTTGGGATAACCCGCTTGTCCTGACGGAACTTTTGTTGCTGGATACCTGATGGACTCTTGGGAGAGAAGTGGAGAGTTCTGTGCCTGGCAGTTCTTTCAGTCGACAACATTGACAATATTTATTCGGAACTGCGATAACAGGTCATCTTCTGATTGGATTGAGCGTTGCTCTGGTCCATCGACAAATTTGAAAGACGATGGCAGCCGTTCAAGGAACCCAAACACTGCCCGTCGCGATGGATAGGATGGGCAGAGCTGCGGGCACCCAGACTTCGGCGATCTCGGAATTGGATTGCAAATAGGCAAACCAAATTGAGTAAAATCTCGGTGGAGTTTCCCCTTGTGCAAGGCGAAATTAAGATCAATTTGAGAGCGAAAACTGGCAATTCGAGTTGACAAATCACCGGAATGTGTCTGCTGGATCCTACCCATAACAATCCTTATCTACAATTCGACTCCCTATGCAAACGGTCTTAGCAAGACTGGGCTGTAAACCCCCCAGCTAGACCAGTGAAGCGAGAGTAACCATAAAAAATCCCTCCCTCCTTTCATCAACAACACCTGGGATGTTGACTCTGTTTTACCATGAATTGAATAACGTGGACCCCGACTTAAACAAGTTGAAAAACTTATCCGGGTGTTAGCATTTAGTGGTCGATTGTACGGAATATGTACTGTACTGCGCAATCTACTGATAAAAGTTTCAATCAATCAAACAAATACGTGAGCGGCCCCGTCGTTGCAAGTCTCGAGTTTGATTGGCGGGGAAGTTGTGGGCATTGGTCAAAGTTGCGAGGTAGCGCATTTGTGTGAATTGGGGCGATTGCTACATTGCAAAATTTGGGAGGGACTACTTAGAATTGACACTGATGGTTAAACTGGGTTAAGAGCAAATGTTTAAGTACCATGACCAAACCATACCGTCCAAAGATGAACACAGGTTCAAAGAAACTGAGGACCAAGTCTTGGTAGAACATGCCCTACAAGTTTCTCGACAGTAGTAACCATCAGGGCAAGTGTTACCGCCATGGAGCTACCAGGTAAGCTTACGGCTGGCCGGGAGTCTTCTTTTTAGATTCTAGCATTCTGGATGCCGTGTGCCCCTTGCAGGTCAGTCCAGGTACTACATCAGGACGCATTTGTTTCCTTCACGCCTCTGAAAATTGGGTTCTGAACAAAGTTCAATGAAAAGTCTGCTTTGTATAGTCCCGCAAGTAGAAGCATTTAAGTCTCACCTTAAAACTCATCTGTATACTCTAGCCTTTAAATAGACCTCCTTTTTAGACCAGTTGATCTGCCGCTTCTTTCCTTTCTCCTATGTCCCCCCCTCCCTTGTGGAGGGGGTCCGGTCCGATGACCATGGATGAAGCACTGGCTGTCCAGAGTCGAGACTCGGGATGGACCGCTCGTCGGGACCCAGGATGGACCGCTCGTCGGGACCCAGGATGGACCGCTCGCCTGTATCGGTTGGGGACATCTCTACGCTGCTGATCCGCCTCCGCTTGAGATGGTCTCCTGTGGACGGGACTCTCGCTGCTGTCTTGGATCCGCTTGAACTGAACTCTCGCGGCTGTGTTGGAGCCACTATGGATTGAACTTTCACAGTATCATGTTAGACCCGCTCGACATCCATTGCTTTCGGTTCCCAAGAGGGGGGGGGGGTTGCCCACATCTGAGGTCCTCTCCAAGGTTTCTCATAGTCAGCATTGTCACTGGCGTCCCACTGGATGTGAATTCTCCCTGCCCACTGGGTGTGAGTTTTCCTTGCCCTTTTGTGGGTTCTTCCGAGGATGTTGTAGTCGTAATGATTTGTGCAGTCCTTTGAGACATTTGTGATTTGGGGCTATATAAATAAACATTGATTGATTGATTGATTGATTGATTGAAGTAAACTAGGGTGACGAAGAAGACTTAGAACTTCTTGGACAACTTAAGCATGGATGTCCGCTAACTTTTAGCAACTCAACGGCAAGAAAACGGAAATGTTGATTATCGGTCCTGCTAGACACCGACCTCTATTTAATAATACCACCTTAACATTTGACAACCAAACAATTACACAAAGCGACTCGGTAAAGAATCTGGGGATTATCTTCGAACCAACTCTCTCGTTTGAGTCACAAATTAAGACTGTTACTAAAACGGCCTTCTTCTTATATCTCCGTAACATCGCTAAAATTCGTTCCATTTTGTCCACTAGCTACGCTGAGATCATTATTCATGCGTTTGTTACGTCTCGTCTCGATTACTGTAACAAATTATTTTCGGGTCTCCCCATGTCTAGCATTAAAAGATTACAGTTGGTACAAAACGCGGCTTCTAGACTTTTGACAAGAACAAGAAAGTTTGATCATATTACGCCTGTACTGTATATACCTTTATATACATATATACCTATATATATATACCTATACTGGCTCACCTGCACTGGCTTCCTGTGCACTTAAGATGTGACTTTAAGGTTATACTACTTACGTATAAAATACTACACGGTCTAGCTCCATCCTATCTTGCCGATTGTATTGTACCATATGTCCCGGCAAGAAATCTGCGTTCAAAGAACTCCGGCTTATTAGTGACTCCCAGAGTCCAAAAAAAACCTGCGGGCTATAGAGCGTTTTCATTTCGGGCTCCAGTACTCTGGAATGCCCTCCCGGTAACAGTTAGAGATGCCACCTCACTAGAAGCATTTAAGTCTCACCTTAAAACTGATTTGTATAGTCTAGCCTTTAAATAGACACTTTTTTTAGACCAGTTGATCTGCCGTTTCTTTTCTTTTTGCCTCTGCCCCCCTCTCCCTCGTGGAGGGGTTCGGGGGGGGGGGGGGGGGCGACAGGTCCGGTGGCCATGGATGAAGTGCTGGCTGTCCAGAGTCGGGACCCGGGGTGGACCGCTCGCCTGTGCATGGTTGGGGACATCTCTGCGCTGCTGACCCGTCCGTCTCTGCTCGGAATGGTCTCCTACTGACCCCACTATGGACTGGACTCTCACTATTATGTCAGATCCACTATGGACTGGACTCTCACTATAATGTTCAATCCATTTTGGACTGAACTCTCCCTATTATGCTAGATCCACTATGTACTGGACTCTCACTATTATGTTAGATCCACTATGGACTGGACTCTCACTATTCTGTTAGGTCCACTATGGACTGGACTCTCACTATTATGTCAGATCCACTATGGACTGGACTCTCACTATAATGTTCAATCCATTTTGGACTGAACTCTCCCTATTATGCTAGATCCACTATGGACTGGACTCTCACTATTATGTTAGATCCACTATGGACTGGACTCTCACTATTATGTTAAAACCACTATGGACTGGACTCTCACTATTATGTTAAAACCACTATGGACTGGACTCTCACTATTATGTTAGATCCACTATGGACTGGACTCTCACTATTATGTTAGATCCACTATGGACTGGACTCTCACTATTATGTTAGATCCACTATGGACTGGACTCTCACTATTATGTTAGATCCACTATGGACTGGACTCTCACTATTACGTTAGATCCACTATGGACTGGACTCTCACTATTATGTTAGATCCACTATGGACTGGACTCTCACTATTATGTTAGATCCACTATGGACTGGACTCTCACTATTACGTTAGATCCACTATGGACTGGACTCTCACTATTACGTTAGAGCCACTATGGACTGGACTTTCACAATATTATGTCAGACCCACTCGACGTCCATTGCTCTCCAAGGTTTTTCATAGCCATTCTCATCGACGTCCCACTGGGTTGTGAGTTTTTCCTTGCCCTTATGTGGGCGCTGAATCGCGGATGTCCTTGTGGCTTGTGCAGCCCTTTGAGACACTTGTGATTTAGGGCTACATAAATAAACATTGATTGATTGATTGATTAAGAAAAACAACTTCCATCAACTTCTATATTGTATCTGGACTCCAGAATGGACAGAAATAATCTCGAAAATCTTCCAAAATATTGTTTCCAGAAGTTGTTTAAAAACGCTTGTAGTAGTACCTCTTAAGGGGATTAGCACCGAAGCTAACAGTCGACTTTGTGGGTCATTTAATAATACTTTCCCTCCGTTTGGCAGAATAAGAACGCCTTAGAACCGGCCTGCTCTTTGATCTCCCCCTGTTTTCTGATCCACACACATATATTATTATTTGTACTATTCAGCCCGGAGAGACAGTGAAGAGAGAGGCGCTCACACTTTTCCGATCATCTTAAAGGGGAACATTATCACCAAACCTATGCAAGCGTCAATATATACCTTGATGGTGCAGAAAAAAGACCATGTATTTTTTTCAACCGATTTCCGAACTCTAAATGGGTGAATTTTGGCGAATTAAACGCCTTTCTGTTTATCGCTCTGGAGGGGATGACGTCACCGAGGTAACACACCCGCCATTTTCATTTTCACATTACAAACACCGGGTCTCAGCTCTGTTATTTTCCGTTTTTTTCGACTATTTTTTGGAACCTTGGAGACATCATGCCTCGGAGGGTGTAACAACACTAACAGGGAGGGATTCAAGTTGCACCACTGGCAAGAAAATCTGCCGCCAGACCCCCATTGAATGTACCAGAGTGTCTCCACATTTGACCGGCGATGCTAAGACAGACATGACACAGAGATGTATGGATAACCTGCAGATGCATTTGCAACGATTAAGTCAACGAAATTTTCAACCATTTTCATTTTCAACCCATTGTAATCATTGGGTCTCAGTTCTGTTATTTTCCGTTTTTTCGACAATTTTTTGGAAGCTTGGAGACATCATGCCTTGTCGGTGTGTTGTCGGAGGGTGTAACAACACTAACAGGGAGGGATTCAAGTTCCACCACTGGCAAGAAAATCTGCCGCCAGACCCCCATTGAGTTTGCCAGAGTGTCTCCACATTTGACCGGCGATGCTAAGACAGACATGGCACAGAGATGTATGGATAACCTGCAGATGCATTTGCAACGATTAAGTCAACGAAATTTTCAACCGTTTTCATTTTCAACCCATTGTAAACATTGGGTCTAAGTTCTGTTATTTTCCGTTTTTTTCGACTATTTTTTGGAACCTTGGAGACATCATGCCTGGGAGGGTGTAACAACACTAACAGGGAGGGATTCAAGTTGCACCACTGGCAAGAAATCTGCCGCCAGACCCCCAATGAATTTACCAGAGTGTCTTCACATTTTACCGGCGATGCTAAGGCAGACATGGCACAGAGATGTGAAGTGAATTATATTTATATAGCGCTTTTTCTCTAAGTGACTCAAAGCGCTTTACATAGTGAAACCCAATATCTGATTTTTTACATTTAAACCAGTGTGGGTGGCACTGGGAGCAGGTGGGTAAAGTGTCTTGCCCAAGGACACAACGGCAGTGACTAGGATGGCGGAAGCGGGGATCGAACCTGCAACCCTCAAGTTGCTGGCACGGCAGCTCTACCAACCGAGCTATACCGCCCCGATGTGTGGATAACCCGCAGATGCATTTGCAACGATTAAGTCAACGAAATCACAAAGGTGAGTTTTGTTGATGTTGTTGACTTATGTGCTAATCAGACATATTTGGTCGCGGCGTGACTGCCAGCTAATCGATGCTAACATGCTAGGCTAATCGATGCTAACATGCTATTTACGCTAGCTGTATGTACATTTGAAACTAGATACCCACATTTAATGCGAAACAAACACTTACCAATCGACGGATTCAAGTTGCTCCAGTGTCACAAGATGCGGAAGTCCTGATCGTTTGGTCCGCACATTTTACCGGCGATGCTAATAAGGCAGCCATGCTATGGGCCACTTCATTAGGTACACCCACGCTATGGCCGAATAGCGTCAATAGCTTCAATTTCTTCTTCAATTTCGTTTTCGCTATCTGCCTCCATACTCCGACCATCTGTTTCAATACACGCGTAATCTGTTGAATCGCTTAAGCCGGTGAAATCCGAGTCTGAATCCGAGCTAATGTCGCTATATCTTGCTGTTTGTATCGGCAGCCCTGTATGACGTCACAGAGAAATGGACAGTCCGCATCGCAAATAGCGAAAATCAAGAACTTTAAAGCTTTTTTTTTAGGGATATTCCGGGAGCTGTAAAATTAAAAAAAAAACTTCGAAAAATAAAACAAGCCACCGGGGACTGATTTTTTATTGTTTTTAACCCTTTTTGAAATTGTGATAATGTTCCCCTTTAAAAGCGCGGGTCCGAATACAGGACGGCGGACAACTTCAAAAAGCGCTACGTGTGCTAAAGCTAGCGGCTAGCCAGGCTCCTGTCTGGCGCAGCCGATTTAAAAGGCTCTCGGTGGACACCAGACCTTGAAAAGTCCAACGTTCCTGACCCAAAAAAACACACACATACACAAGTGTTCATTCCCCCCCCCCCCCCCCACACCAGAAGAAGACAGAGACACAAACAGAGCGGGTGTGGCCGTTAAGAATAGGTATGCTTACATCCTCCATGTTAGCGCGCTAATGCTAAGACAGCCGCTGCATGCTAACCGCTGAGTCATTGTGGTGGACGGCCGGTCCAAAAGGACATTAGTGACTCTGAAAAGGACGTAAATTTTGGGCTTAATACATTATTATTATTTTTTTCAAGTGGCATAAGCAACGCTAAGTTTGCAGCGTACGCTCTCAACATGGAGCAAGTAACAGATAACCTCAATATTTGTCAGGTACTGGAAAATCTGATAAAATAGTCACATTGTATGGAGGTTCATTTGTGTTTTTATTACAAAAAAATTTTTGGGACACAGAATTTATGTAACTGATTTTTCTGTTTGTATTTTGTGAACTACTTTTTTTTTTATTTTTTTTACATGAAGTCATGCTGAGTCTTTAATTTAACCTTATTTTTTTTAATAAAGCAGAAGTGGGTCTTGAGAATCAACAAAAGTTTTTGCACTGAATTTTATTTTCATTTACATTGAATTGCTTTACACTGATTTTTTTCCACACTGAATTTTCCTACACTGATTTTTTTCACTGAATTTTTTACACACTGAGTTTTCACAACCACATTTGTTTTACATAGAATTTGTATTCACTGAATTATTTTTCACCATTTTTTTTTTTACACTAAAATTTTTCATCAAAACCAACTTTTTCACAGACAATTTTTTTACTTAATTTTTTGTTTGTCTGATTTTGAATGGGATTGTGCTGAAAATTTAAATTTACCCTCGGGGATTAATAAAGTATTTTTGATTCTGATTTAACAGTGAATTTTTCTACAATGAATACATTGATTTTTTTTTTTACACTGAATTTTTTCACAACAAATTTGTTTACACTGGATTTTTACACACAGAATTTTCAAACATTGATTTTTTTTTACATTGAATTTTTACACTAAATTTCTATGCACTGAATTATTATTTTACAATTATTTTACATTAACTGAATTTTTTACACTCCAACTTTTCGTAGACTACATTTTTTAACAGTGAATTTTGATCTATTAAATTTTTTTTCACACTGAATTTTCAACACATTACATTTTTGTACACTAAATTTACTTTTACACTGAATTTTACACTAAATTTTTACACCCAAACTTTTCATACACTGATTTTTTAACAGTGAATTCTTTTACAATGAATTTTGATACATTGATTTTCTTTTACACCAGATATGTTTACACTGGCTTTTTACACAGTAAATTTTTTTTACACTAAATTTTTACACACTGAATTTTTATGCAATGAATTATTATTTTACACAATTATTTTACATTGATTTTTAACACTGGATTTTTACACACATAATTGTCAACACTAAATTTTTTTACAGTGATTTTTCAACATAGAATTTTGACACGCTGAATTTCTATACACTCGATCATTTTACACAATTCTTTTACATCAATTTTTTTAACACTGGATTTTTACACTTAATTTTCAACTTTAAATGTTTTTACTGTGATTTCTATACACTGAATTATTTTTACACACTGAATTTTTATGCAATGAATTATTATTTTACACAATTATTTTACATTGATTTTTAACACTGAATTTTCAACACTGAATTTTTTTACAGTGATTTTTCAACATAGAATTTTTACATGCTGAATTTCTATGCAATCTATCATTTTACACAATCATTTTACCTAGATTTTTTTAACACTGGATTTTTACACTTAATTTTCAACAGTAAATGTTTTTACAGTGATTTTTTTACACACTGAATTTCTATAGACTGAATTATTTTTAGACATAATTTTTACACTGAATTTGTTTACAATGAATTTTACAAAACAAATGATTTTCTACATAAAATTTTGATCCATTCATTTTTTATACACAGAATTTTTACACAGAATTTTTACACTGAATTTTGCAAAAGTTATTTTCTCCTTAAAATTTTTAATTAATTGATTTTTACAATTTTTACACAGAATTTTACAGTGAATTTTTTTATCAACTAAATTTTTTGGCACTGTATTTTTACACACAATATTTCAAAACATTGTATTTGAAAAAGCAGCATTTTTAAACACATTTTCATCCAAATAAAGTGTTAGCATAATTTGATGTAAAAAAAAAAATTAGTACACAAAATTCAAATGCAGAAAATTCAGTGAAAGATTAAAAACATTTTTGTGATAAAAAACACAAATTTACCTCCATAGAAGTGGGTTTTGAGTTTTGAAGCACCAAATATTTCTGCATGGAATTTTTTTTTTTACACTTAATTTTTACACACTGCATTTGAACAAACTGACATGTTCGAATTCGTCTACATTTTTTTTTCAATGAAACTAAAATTCAAGCATGAAAAATTTCAGTGTCAAAATTTTTTTTTTGGAACAAAGGCACAAATCCACCTCCATACAATCTCGCTTGCCTTGACTGTCGCCATGGAGACACGTTTGTTTGTCTACGCCGAGGCCCCGCCGCCTTTGGGTGTGTCTCCGTGCTGATAAACCCCGCCTCCCCGACCAAACAAAAAAGATGCACGTGGCCCCAAACATTTCCTGCTCAGGCAAAATCAGACAGCAAGCAGAAATGGAAACCAAAAAGAGAAAAAGATGACTTGTGTTTTGACCTTTGAATGAAAACGTGGATTTTTCCCGACGACGGCGAGTGCAGTGCACCACCGCATGCTTCACACACACACTCTTATCTGTGTGTGTGTGTGTGTGTCAAACATTCCCATGGTCCCGTCAGAATGCAAATAAATAAATACACCCTGGATGGCAGACTAGTGATGCAAACCTCGAAAAGAACAAACGATGACAAAGGAAGGAAATAATCCGTCTTAAAAAAAAAAAAAAAAAGAGCGACATTCATTCCACTCTCTTAAAAGGCGAGCAGGTTGCGTTTGTGAGTGGTTGGAAAGTGGGGGGGGTGCTTTAGGGGGGTGCAGTCCAAACCTTGCAGGCCACCCTATGCGGGCACTTCTTGCCAAGGCCCAGGGGAGGGGAGATAACTCGCAATAAACTGTACATATCCTTATAATGTATGCGCCCGCTGCAAGAAAGACACAAGGGAGGTTAGGAGGAGGTCACGGGAGGAGAGAACACAACAGCTGGAGAAGGGCGAGAGAGAGAGAGAGGGAGAGAGAGAGAGAGATGCCTTCCTCGCATGCACAAAGAGGACAGGAGGAAGAGGAGTGTCGGGCTGCAAGAAAAAAAACATCCGGAAGACGGAAGTCAGGGGTGTCTAAAGTGCGCCACGTTCTGAAAATACTATTAAAAAAGGATAAAAAGTTGCAATGTTGACTCTGATAACACACAAGATGTTTTTCCACCCCCCAGAAAATCATGAATTGAAATCAATGGTGTCGTGAATTATCGGCATATTTAAGTCGCCAATTAAGTCACATTAAAAATTCCACTAATTTTGGGGAAAATATTGAATATTTTATGGGGTTTGACGTAATAAAATGATAAAAAAACAAATACAAAAAAAAACAACATAAAAAAATAATAACTTGTAATGGACATATGGATCTGAAATTGATCTAAAGAGTTAAGTGTTGGAAGTTTAAAAAATAAACAAAAACAGAAATAAAATGCATGACTTATTTTTAACACATTTGTAAGTGGGGCTCTTTTGGGGAAAAAAAGTAATTGCTGAAAAAATAATAATGAATTAAAATCAATGGTGTCATAATTATTGGCATATTTAAGTCTCCCATTACTTCACATTAAAAATTCCACTAATTTTGGGGGAAAGTATTGCATATTTAATGGGTTTCCCATAATAAAATAATGTATACTTTGACAAAAAGGGCATAAAAAAACAAATATAAAAACAAAAACCCATAAATAAATAATAACTTGTAATGGATGTATGGATCTGAAATGGATTTAAAAACTTAAGTGTTAGAGGTTAAAAATAAATAAATAAAACAGTCATTGCTGAAAAAATAATAATGAATTAAAATCAACGGTGTCATGAATTATTGGCATATTTAAGTCTCCAATTACTTCACATTAAAAATTCCACTAATTTTGGGGAAAATATTGAATATTTTATGGGCTTAGACGTAATAAAATGAAAAAGGGCATTAAAAAAAACAAATACAAAACGGACCCTATAAAATAATGGACGTATGGATCTGAAATTGATCGAAAGACTTAAGTGTTGGAAGTAAAAAAACAACAACAACAACAAAAAAACATAAAATGCATGACTTATTTTTAACACATTTATAAGTGGGGCTCTTTTGGGGGAAAACAGTCATTGTTGAAAAAATAATAATGAATTAAAATCAATGGTGTCATAAATTATTGGCATATTTAAGTCTCCAATTACTTCACATTAAAAAATCCACTAATTTTGGGGGAAAGTATTGCTAATTGTATGGGTTTCATGTAATAAAATGATAAATAGCATAAAAAAATAAAATAAATAAAAACCATGAAAAATAATAATTACTTGTAATGGACGTATGGATCTGAAATTGATCTAAAGACTTAAGTGTTGGAAGATTAAAAAAAAACTTACTCAAATAAAACGTATAACTTATTTTTAACACATTTATAAGTGGGGCTCTTTTGGGGGAAAACAGTCATTGCTGAAAAAATAATAATGAATTAAAGTCAACGGTGTCATAAATTATTGGCATATTTAAGTCTCCCATTACGTCACATTAAAAAATCCACTAATTTTGGGGGAAAATATTGCATATTTTATGGTTTTCACGTAATAAAATAATGTCTACTTTGACAAAAATGGCATAAAAAAACCAATATAAAAAAAAAAAACATAAATAAATAATAACTTGTAATGGATGTATGGATCTGAAATGGATTTAAAAACTTAAGTGTTAGAGGTTAAAAATAAATAAATAAAACAGTCATTGCTGAAAAAATAATAATGAATTAAAATCAATGGTGTCATAAATTATTGGCATATTTAAGTCTCCAATTACTTCACATTAAAAAATCCACTAATTTTGGGGGAAAATATTGCATATTTATGGGTTTCACGTAATAAAATGATAAAAAAAACAAATACAAAAAAAAACCCCATAAAATAATAATAACTTGTAATGGAGGTATGGATCTGAAATTGATCTAAAGACTTAAGTGTTGGAAGTTTAAAAAATATGCAAACACAGAAATAAAATGCATGACTTATTTTTAACACATTTATAAGTGGGGCTCTTTTGGGGAAAAACAGTCATTGCTGAAAAAAATAATAATCAATGGTGTCATAAATTATTGGCATATTTAAGTCTCCAATTACTTCACATTAAAAAATCCACTAATTTTGGGGAAAATATTAAATATTTTATGGGTTTCACTTAATAAAATGATGTCTACGTTGTCAAAAAGGGCATAAAAAAACAAATATAAAAAAAATCCATAAAAAAATAATAACTTGTAATGGACGTATGGATCTGAAATTGATCTAAACACTTAAGTGTTGGAAGTAAAAAAAACAACAACAAACAAAAAAACACAAATAAAATGAAACAGTCATTGATGAAAAAATAATAATGAATTAAAGTAGCTGAGATAGGCGCCAGCGCCCCCCGCGACCCCGAACGGGAATAAGCGGCAGAAAATGGATGGATGGATGGGTTTTGTGAATTATTGGCATATTTAAGTCTCCAATTACTTCACATTAAAAATTCCACAAATTTTGGGGAAAATAATGCATATTTTATGGGTTTCACGTAATAAAATGATAGATAGCATAAAAAAATAAAATAAAAAAAAAACATAAAAAATAATAATTACTTGTAATGGACGTATGGATCTGAAATTGATCGAAAGACTTAAGTGTTGGAAGTTTAAAAAACAAAAAAACACAGAAATAAAATGCATGACTTATTTTTAACACATTTATAAGTGGGGCTCTTTTGGGGAAAAACTGTCATTGCTGAAAAAATAATAATGAATTAAAATCAATGGTGTCATAAATTATTGGCATATTTAAGTCTCCAATTACGTCACATTAAAAAATCCACAAATTTTGGGGGAAAATATTGCATATATTATGGTTTTCACGTAATAAAATAATAAAGGGCATAAAAAAAACAAATACAAAAAAACCCCCATAAAAAATAATACTAATTTGTAATGGACGTATGGATCTGAAATTGATCTAAAGACTTAAGTGTTGGAGGTAAAAAAACAAAAAAAAATCACATACAAATAAAATGTCTGACTTATTTTTAACACATTTATAAGTGGGGCCCTTTTGGGGGAAAAACAGTCATTGCTGAAAAAATAATGAAATAAAAATCAATGGTGTCATAAATTGTTGACATAAAAGTCTCCGATTACTTAACATCAAATATTCTACTCATTTTGGGGAAAATATTGCATATCTTATGGGTTTCACTTAATAAAATGATGTCTACTTTGTCAAAAAGGGCATAAAAAACAAATAAATTAAAAAAAACAATTTAAAAAATGACAACTTTTAATAGACGTATGGGTCTGAAATTGATCTAAAGACTTAAGTGTTGGAAGTTAAAAAAAACAAAAAAAAAAAACATAAATGAAATAAAACAGTCATTGCTGAAAAAATAATAATAATGGTGTCATAAATTATTGGCATATTTAAGTCTCCTATTACTTCACATTAAAAACCCACTAATTTTGTGGGAAAATATTGCATATTTTATGGGTTTCACGTAATAAAATGATGTCTACTTTAACAAAAAGGGCATAAAAAAACAAATAGAAAAAAAACCCCATGAATAAATAATAACTTGTAATGGACGTATGGATTTGAAATTACTATAAAGACTTGAGTGTTGGAAATTAAAAAACAAAACACATATAAAATAAAAAGCGCATTGCTGAAAAAATAATAATGAATTAAAATCAATGGTGTCATAAATTATTGGCATATTTAAGTCTCCAATTACGTCACATTAAAAATTCTACTAATTTTGGGGAAAATATTGAATATTATATGGAGGTTGAGGTAATAAAATGATAAAGGGCATAAAAAAACAAATACAAAACAAACCCTATAAAATAATGGACGTATGGATCTGAAATTGATTGAAAGACTTAAGTGTTGGAAGTAAAAAACAACAACAACAACAAAAAACACATAAAATGTATGACTTATTTTTAACACATTTATAAGTGGGGCTCTTTTGGGGAAGAACAGTCATTGCTGAAAAAAAAATAATGAATTAAAATCAATGGTGTCATGAATTATTGGCATATTTAAGTCTCCAATTACTTCACATTAAAAATCCCACTAATTTGGAGGAAAATATTGCATATTTTATGGGTTTGATGTAATAAAATTATGTCTACTTTAACAACAAGGGCATAAAAAAAACAAATAGAAAAAAAACCCATAAATACATAAAAACTTATAATGGACGTATGGATCTGAAATGGATTTAAAGACTTAAGTGTTCGAAGTTGAAGAAAAAAATAATAATAAAATAAAACAGTCATTGCTGAAAAAATAATAATGAATTAAAATCAATGGTGTCATAAATTATTGGCATATTTAAGTCTTCAATTATTTCACATTAAAAAATACACTAATTTTGGAGGAAAATATTGCATATTTTATGGGTTTCACGTAATAAAATGATGTCTACTTTAACAAAAAGGGCATAAAAAAAAAAACAAATAGAAAAAAAACCCCATGAATAAATAATAACTTGTAATGGACGTATGGATCTGAAATGGATTTAAAGACTTAAGTGTTAGAAGTTGAAAAAAAATAAAAAAATAAAATAAAACAGTCATTGCTGAAAAAATAATAATGAATTAAAATCAATGGTGTCATAAATTATTGGCATATTTAAGTCTCCAATTACTTCACATTAAAAAATACACTAATTTTGGAGGAAAATATTGCATATTTTATGGGTTTCACGTAATAAAATGATGTCTACTTTAACAAAAAGGGCATTAAAAAAAAAAAACAAATAGAAAAAAACCCCCATAAATAAATAATAACTTGTAATGGACGTATGGATCTGAAATGGATTTAAAGACTTAAGTGTTAGAAGTTAAAAAAGATAAAAAATAAAAAAATAAAACAGTCATTGCTGAAAAAATAATAATGAATTAAAATCAATGGTGTCATGAATTATTGGCATATTTAAGTCTCCACTTACTTCACATTAAAAAAAATCCACTATTTTGGGGGAAAATATTGCATATTTTGTGGGTTTGATGTAATAAAATTATGTCTACTTTGACAAAAAAGGGCATAAAAAAAAACCAACAAAAAAACATAAAAAAGTAATAACTTGTAATGGACGTATGGATCTGAAATTGATCTGAACACTTAAATATCGGAAGTTTAAAAAACAACAACAACAACACACAAATAAAATGTATGACTTATTTTTAACACACATATACATATATACATATATATACATACATACATACATATATGTATACATACATATATCTATATATACATATATACTGTACATATATGTACAAACGTATACATATATGTATATATGTGTGTGTACATATGTATATGTACATATATATGTATATTATTGTATATATGTATATACATATATACACACATACATATATATTTTTACTTTATATTGACAGATAGACCTGAAGTGGATCAAGAGATTTGAGTAACTACAAAAAAAAACAAAGGGCCACTTCCTTTGATGTGGCCTGCAAAAGGCTGGAAATATTTATCCATCCATAACGGACATACTGGCCAAATGTGTTTCTCCTGCCAATGCAGGGGTGGGCAACCCGCGGCTCCGGAGCCGTATGCGTCTCTTTAGCGCCGTCCTAGTGGCTCTCTGGAGCTTTTTCAAAAATATATGAGAAATGGAAATGATGAGGGGAAAACATTTTTTTGTTTTAATTTGCTTTCTGTAGGAGGACAAACATGACACAAACCTCGCTAATTGCTATAAAGCACACCGTTTATTATAAACATGCTTCACTGATTCGAGTATTTGGCGAGCGCCGTTTTGTCCTACTAATTTTGTTGGTCCTTGAACTCACCGTAGTTTGTTTACATGCATAACTTTCTCCGACTTCCTAAGACGTGATTTATGCCACTACTTTTTTTGTCTCATTTTGTCCACCAAACTTATAACTTTGCGCATGAATGCACAAAGGTGAGTTTTGTTGATGTTATTGACTTGTGTGGAGTGAGCTAATCAGACATATTTGGTCACTTTATGACTGTAAGCTAATCCATGCTAACATGCTATTTAGGCTAGCTATATGTACATATTGCATCATTATGCCTCATTTGTAGCTATATTTGAGCTCATTTAGTTTCCTTTAAGTCCTCATAATTCAATTTATATCTCATGACACACTATCTGTATGTAATATGGCTTTTAATTTTTTGCGGCTCCAGACAGATTTGTTTTGGTATTTTTGGTCCAATATGGCTCTTTCATCATTTTGGGTTGCCGACCCCTGTGCCAATGTAATAAAATAAAAATGAATATTTCTAATTCTCTGCTTGTCAACTTGACTTCTGATATCACACGGCAAGCTGTCCATCAATCTGTGAGTAAAAAGTAGAATAATCCGAGACAACGGGGAAGGTAAACAAAGCTGTTGTACGCTTAATATTCCACAAGGGCCGATATAATTGGAATGTGGCCCTCGATAAAAAGGTGTTTGAACCCTCTGACATAAAAGAAAAGAAACTTCAGATCTTTGAGTATTGGCCGATACCAGGAATTATTCCACACGATATCAGCAGGGACCACAGTACATTGTTTTATTTTTTTCGGTGGAATGTTGGAACAGGTTTTTTTTTTTAAAAGGTCGCTTTGAAAAAACACTAAACTTATGACGGACTTACGCTGTCTTTAAGTGGGGTGGTATTTTACCACGATAATTCATGAATGGAAGCAGTGAGTTGAATCGTGCGGACACGTTTGTTACTGGATACTTTCTAACATGCCTTGGAGACTTTGCAACATGTATGTTTTGCTGGTGTGTGAAAAATACATTTTATTTTTCCAAAACTGGCAGCTCACTCGCTGGTTTATTACTGTAAAATGTACAGTGGTCCCTACAGCATAATACTGTGAAGGGAAAAACAACACCAATTTTTTTTTATGGTAAAATTCTGGCGACTGAAATAAGAGTTATTTTTTACCACGCCGTGAAGTTGTAAATTTACAATAAAAAAGGTATATATATATATATATGTATGTATATATATATATATATATATATATATATATATACACATACATATATATATATATTTATATATATATATATATATATACAGGTATGTGTGTATATAAGTGTGTGTGCGTAAATAGGTGAGTGTATCGGTGTGTGTATGTATAGGTTTGTGTATACAAGTGTGTGTGTATATATAGTAATGTGTATAAGTGTGTGTATAGATGTGTATATATAAGTGTGTGTATGTGTATAGGTGTGCGTATAGGTGTGTGTATATATAAGTGTGTGTGCGTGTAGGTGTGTGTGTTTGTATAGTTGTGTGCATAGATTTATGTATACAAGTGTGTGTTTGTGTATATAGTTGTGTGTATAAGTGTGTGCATAGATGTGTGTATATATATATATATATATATATATATATATATATATATATATGTGTGTGTGTGTGTGTGTATGTATAATTGTACATACATAAGTGTGTGTGGATGCATAGTTGTGTGTATATACATAAGTGTGTGTGTGTGTATATATAATTGTATATACATAAGTGTGTGTGGATGCATAGTTGTGTGTATATACATAAGTGTGTGTGTGTGTGTGTGTGTATAGGCGTGTGTATATATAATTGTATATACATAAGTGTGTGTGGATGCATAGTTGTGTGTATATACATAAGTGTGTGTGTGTGTGTATATATAATTGTATATACATAAGTGTGTGTGTGTGGATGCATAGTTGTGTGTATATACATAAGTGTGTGTGTATATATATAAGTGTGTGTGTGTGTGTATATATAATTGTATGTGTGTATATATATATGCGTGTCTATATATATATATATATATATATATATATATATATGTGTCTATAGGTGTGTGTATGTATAATTGTACATACATAAGTGTGTGTGGATGCATAGTTGTGTGTATATACATAAGTGTGTGTGTGGATGCATAGTTGTGTGTATATACATAAGTGTGTGTATGTATAGGCGTCTGTATATATAATTGTATATACATAAGTGTGTGTGTGTGTATATAGGTGTTTAAGTGTACATAGGTGAGTGTATAGGTGTGTATATATATATATATATATACATATGTGTGTGTGCATTAGTGTGTGTGTGTACGTACATAGGTGTGTGTGTATCTGTGTGTGTGTACATAGGTTATATAGGTGTGTACAAATGTACGTGAATAAGTGTATATATATATATATATGTGTATATATATATATATATATATATATATATATATATATATATATATATATATATATATATAGGTATGTGTGTATATGAGTGTGTGTGTGTGTAAAGATGTGTGATTATATAGGTATGAGGATACATAAGAGTATGAGTGTACATAAGTGTGCATGTGTACATAGGTGAGTGTATAGGTGTGTGTGTGTGTGTATCGGTGTGTGTACATAGGTTGTATATACATAAGTGTGTGTGTGTGTGGATACATAGTTGTGTGTATATACATAAGTGTGTGTGTGTGTATAGGCGTGTGTATAGGTGGGTGTATATATATATATATATAGGGGTGTGTGTGTGTGTGTGTGTGTGTGTGTGTGTGTGTGTGTGTGCGTGCGCCACACTCACCAGGCGGCAGGGTCGTACTCGGCCCATATCCTTACGTACTCGTCCAGGTGATGCGGCCCCAGGATGGAAGAGTCTCTGGTCAGGTACTCAAAGTTGTCCATGATGACGGCCACAAACAGGTTGAGCATCTGCACACAGCGACGGCAGACATCAGCAACACACGGATGTCCTTGGATCCGTCCAAACAGTTATTTTTGTTCTTGGTCTTCTTCCCATAATGGAAGTGGCCGTTCTCTTTCCACCAATCAGAGCCGAGCTTCACCTCTCCAGCTCTGACTCTGATGGAGGTGGGATTGATGGCTCTTTGAAGTTTCGTTTTAAAAGAGCCGTTCAAAAGATTCGTTGAGGAAGGCCACACCTGTAGTTCTGGAAGACTCACCAGGAAGGAGCAGAGGAAGATGAAGGAGACAAAGTAAGTGTAGGCGAAGGTGCTGCCACATTCGGGCTCTGTGTTCCCCGAAGCCGGGTCGCACTCTTTCCCGCCCAGACAGGACAGCATGATGTCATGCCAAGCCTCGCCCGTGGCGCTCCTGCGTTGGCGACAGGCGGCACGTTATTACTTCTGCACACGTCAGCTGACAGAAGGGCCGTTCCGGTCTCACTCACCGGAAGAGCAGCATGAGAGCCATGATGAAGGTGCGGAAGTTGTTGTGGTGGGTGATGGCGCTGCCCTCCTGGTTCAGAGCCAGGTTGCCAAACAGCTGCACACAAAAGAAACAAATCTATAGACTTTACCTACTCAGTGGCCGAGTGGTTAGGACGTGAGTTCAAATCCCGGCCGAGTCATACCGAAGACTATAAAAAAATGGGAACCATTACCTCCCACTCAGCATTAAGGGTTGGAATTGGGGGTTAAATCACCATAAATGATTCCTGGGCGCGTCACCGCTGCTGCTCACTGCTCCCCTCACCTCCCAGGGGGTGTCAAGGGTGATGCAGAGAATAATTTCGCCACATCTCGTATGTGTGTGACAATCATTGGTACTTTACCTTTAATATTATAAATAAAAGGTGACATTACACATTTTCCAAGACTTAACGTGTAATATTACTAGGAATTCATCATTATTTTATGTGAATAAAATCGCATTACTTAAGTTAAAATTGTTTTCTATTACAAGAAAAGAATGTGTTTTTTTTCCAAGAATTAAGCTGCAAAATTGTCCAACTTAATGTCATCATTTTGGACGGAACAAAAAAATTGGGGAGGACTCTTCAATCAGTTATTTATTACCGAAGTAATAAATAAGGTTATTTATTACTTGTCTTGTTCTGTATATTGTACAGTATTTTGTATTTCTATAGTGTTTTGTAAATTGTACAGGATTGCTTATTATTTTTATTGGTTAGTAGTAGGCCCTGCGATGAGGTGGCGACTTGTCCAGAGTGTACCCCGCCTTCCGCACGATTGTAGCTGAGATAGGCGCCAGCGCCCCCCGTGACCCCGAAAGGGAATAAGTGGTAGAAAATGGATGGGATGGATGGATGGGTTAGTAGTAGGGCTGTGAATCTTTGGGTGTCCCACGATTCGATTCAATATCGATTCTTGGGGTCACGATTCGATAATATCTATTTTTTTTATTCAATTCGATTCAAAAACGATATTTCTCCGATTCGAAACGATTCTGTATTCATTCAATACATAGGATATCAGCAGGATCCACCCCAGTCTGCTGACATGCGAGCAGAGTAGTAGATTTTTGTAAAAAGCTTTTTTAATTGTAAAGGACAGTTTTATCAACTGATTGCAATAATGTAAATTTGTTTTAACTATTAAAGGAACCAAAAATGACTTATTTTATCTTTGTGAAAACATTGGACACAGTGTGTTGTCAAGCTTATGAGATGCCATGCAAGTGTAAGCCACTGTGACACTTTTTTATTATTTTTATAAATGTCTAATGATAATGTCAATGAGGGATTTTTAATCACTGCTATGCTGAAATTATAACTAATATTGATACTGTTGTTGATAATATTCATTTTTGTTTCATTACTTTTGGTTTGTTCTGTGTCGTGTTTGTGTCTGTATTGCAGTTCTGAGTGTTGCTGGGTCAGGTTCGGTTTTGGAATCGGATTGCATTGTTATGGTATTGCTGTGTAGTGTTTTGTTGGATTGATTAAAACAAACAAAAAAAAGAGAATCGATTCTGAATCGCACAACGTAAACGATTCGATTCGTATTCAAATCGATTTTTTTCCCACACCCCTAGTAAGTAGTCTGTTTTTTTCCTTTATTACCTCTTGTGTTATTTATTTTACCACATATTTGTTCCCACTACCGCACATTAAAGGGGAACATTATCACAATTTCAAAAGGGTTAAAAACAATAAAAATCAGTTCCCAGTGGCTTGTTGTAATTTTTTTCAAAATTTTACCGGTCTCCGAATATCCCTAAAAAAACCTTTAAAGTGTTTGATTTCCGCTATTTGCGATGCGACTATCCATTTCCCTGTGACGTCACACAGTGCTGCCAATGTAAACAAACAATGGCGAATAGCACAGCAAGATATAGCGACATTAGCTTGGATTCAGACTCGGATTTCAGCGACTTAAGCGATTCAACAGATCACGCATGTATTGAAACGGATGG
>NC_084611.1:88237356-88337356 GCF_033978795.1 Nerophis ophidion
ATTGAAAAATATAATGAAAAAAATAAAAATAAATAAAAATTAAAATAAAAATATAAAAAAAAATTAGTTTTGATGACAAAAACACAAAACATGCAACGATTCTCTCCAAAAAATATTACAAAGAGGAATATTTAATGTGAAGTAATTGGAGTCTTAAATAGATCAATAATTCATAACAACATTGATTTTGATTCATTATTATTATAATTATTATATTATTTCATTATTTTTTTTCATCCTGCACTACCAAGAGCTAATGCAACGAAATTTCGTTCTTATTTGTACTGTAAAGTTCAAATTTGAATGACAATAAAAAGGAAGTTTAAGTTTAAGTCCAAGCAATGACAGTTTAAAAAAAAAATCCCACTTAAATTCTCTTGGATCAAAAAGGGACTCTTAAATGTTAAAAATATAAAAATAACTCAAGTAATGCATGACTTATTTTTATATATATTTGTATTTATAAATATATATGCATATATATATATATATACATATATATATATGTAAAAATAAATACATACATACAGTGTGTGTATATATATAAAATACATATATTAAAACATTTATATATTTATATTTTAAAAATGCCATTTTTTTAAATCTATTTTTGAAAAATATTAATTGATTCACAAATAAGGTAAGTAGGGATTGATTTGATGTGCACCCTCATTATACATTGGTACCTTAATTAGTTTTTTTTGTTTTTTCTTGATTGATTTTTGAAAATTATGAATTGATTTAGAATCTGGATGAATAAGAATCGGGATTCAGGTGTTAATCGATTTTTTTTTTTTGTGTCGCCCCTATTGTCCTTCATCAATGAATGATCTAATATAAAAAAACGTAGAAAACGATATTAATGCTGAGGTTTGATTGACACTTAAAGTAAGCAGAGTATGTTTTTATCAAGCTCGGGTAGAACTGGTGACTAGCCACGCCCATCCAGGAAGCGCATGCACAAGGGGGCAGGGCTTGTCACACAGGTGGCTGGCAAGGGGGGGCGGGGCTTGGAAGCATGGCCAATGAGGATGCAGAGGGAGCTTTGAGAGAGAAATTACAAACCAACCAGATTCTACAAGTGCGATGATGTAGAAAGATGAATGGCAAGGGATCATTTTTAAAAAAAATTTTTTAGGTTTGGACATTTTTTTTTTTTTTTTTGATTTGGCGAAGGCATGGGGCGAGAGAAGGCACACCATCATCATCATCATCATCATCATCACAGCACCATCACCACACGTCATGGCGCAGCACGGATGGAGAAGAACAGGATGAAGGATTTCATAGTGCATTTTGATTGGATGGATTTTCGACCACAAGATGGGGGGGCAGGGGGGGGGGGGGGCGGTAGGGCGCCAACAAAGTAGAGAAGTGAAAGAAAGCATGTAAAGACATAGAAGAAGAGGAAGACGGAGTCAATATGAGCGTCACAGTCACAATGGCAGTCAACGTTCAAGACCCTCTCTGGTGTCCTCCTTGGGATTTATTATTATTATTGCTTGTTTTTGTTAAAGAAAACTCCCAAAATTTTAAGTGGAATATTTCATGTGAAGTAATTGGAGCCAAAATAGGTCAATAACTCATAACAACATGATTTTGATTCATTATTATTTTTGAGCAATGAAAGTTAAAATAAAATAAAAAAAATAATAAAAAAATACCACTAAAATTCTTAGATACAAAAGGGCCCCACTCATAAAAGCGTTAAAAATAAATCATACATTACTTTTTGTTTGTTTTTACTTTAAAACACTTAAACCTCCTGATCACATTCAGATGTGTTCATATTATATTATTTAATAATTTTTTTACTTAGTTTAATGCCCTTTTTCGTAAAGAAAACTAAATTTTTTATCGAAAAAAGACAAAATCTGCAATATTTAACCCCCCCCAAAAATTTCACAGTGGATTATTTGATGTGAAGTAACCGGAGCCTTAAGTAGGTCACTAATTCATAACAATATTGATTTTGATTCATTATTATTTTTTGAGCAGTGAAAAAAAATCCCACTAAAATTCTCTTGGATCAAAAAAGGACTCATAAATGTTAAAAAATAGGTCATACATTCCTTTTTGTAATTAATTTACTATACAAGTTTAAAGTCTCTAGATCAACTTTAGATCTGTTAATATAACGTTTTATTATTATTATATATATTTTTTAGTTTAATGCTTGTTTTTGTTAAAGAAAACCCCAAACATGTTTTAGTGGAATATTTCATGTGAAGTAATTGGAGCCAAAGTAGGTCAATAATTCATAACAACATGGATTTTGATTCATTATTATTTTTGAGCAATGACAGGTACAAAAAAAAAATACCACTAAAATTCTTATAGATACAAAAGGGCACCACTCATAAAAGCGTTAAAAATAAATCATACATTACTTTTTTTTTATTAATTTACTTTACAATCTTAAAGTCTCTAGATCAACCTTAGATTTGTTAATACAAAGTTTTATTTTTATCGGTTTTAAATTATTATATATTCTTTTAGTTTAATGCTAGTTTTTGTTAAAGAAAACCCCAAAAATGTCCAAGTGGAATATTTCATGTGAAGTAATTGGAGCCAAAGTAGGTCAATAATTCATAACAACATGGATTTTGATTCATTATTATTTTTGAGCAATGACGGGTACAAAAAAAAATTCCACTAAAATTCTTATAGATACAAAAGGGCCCCACTCATAAAAGCGTTCAAAATAAATCATACATTACCTTTTTTATTAATTTACTTTACAAGCTTAAAGTCTCTAGATCAACCTTAGATTTGTTAATATAAAGTTTTATTTTTATCGGTTTTAAATTATTAAATATTTTTTTTGTTTAATGGTTGTTTTTGTTAAAGAAAACCCCAAAAATGTCCAAGTGGAATATTTCATGTGAAGTAATTGGAGCCAAAGTAGGTCAATAATTCATAACAAAATGGATTTTGATTCATTATTATTTTTGAGCAAAGACAGTTAAAAAATTTATAAAAAAATACCACTAAAATTCTTACAGATACAAAAGGGCCCCACTCATAAAAGCGTTAAAAATAAATCATACATTACTTTTTTTTGTTTTTACTTTAAAACACTTAAACCTCCTGATCAACTTCAGATGTGTTCATATTATATTATTTAATCATTTTTTATTTAGTTTAATGCCCTTTTTCGTAAAGAAAACTAAATTTTTTATCGAAAATAGACAAAATATGCAATATTTAACCCCCCCAAAAATTTCACAGTGGATTTTTTGATGTGAAGTAACCGGAGCCTTAAGTAGGTCACTAATTCATAACAATATTGATTTTGATTCATTATTATTTTTTGAGCAGTGAAAAAAAATCCCACTAAAATTCTCTTTGATCAAAAAAGGACTCATAAATGTTAAAAAATAGGTCAAACATTCCTTTTTGTAATTAATTTACCATACAAGTTTAAAGTCTCTAGATCAACCTTAGATCTGTTAATATAACGTTTTATTATTATTATATATATTTTTTAGTTTAATGCTTGTTTTTGTTAAAGAAAACCCCAAAAATGTCTAAGTGGAATATTTCATGTGAAGTAATTGGAGCCAAAGTATGTCAATAATTCATAAAAACATGGATTTTGATTCATTATTATTTTTGAGCAATGACAGGTACAAAAAAAAAATACCACTAAAATTCTTATAGATACAAAAGGGCACCACTCATAAAAGCGTTAAAAATAAATCATACATTACCTTTTTTATTAATTTACTTTACAAGCTTAAAGTCTCTAGATCAACCTTAAATTTGTTAGTATAAAGTTTTATTTTTATCTGTTTTAAATTATTGTATATTTTTTTTAGTTTAATGCTTGTTTTTGTTAAAGAAAACCCCAAAAATGTTTTAGTGGAATATTTCATGTGAAGTAATTGGAGCCAAAGTAGGTCAATAATTCATAACAACATGGATTTTGATTCATTATTATTTTTGAGCAAAGACAGTTAAAAAATCAATTAAAAAATACCACTAAAATTCTTATAGATACAAAAGGGCCCCACTCATAAAAGCGTTAAAAACAAATCATACATTACTTTTTTTTATTTTTTACTTTAAAACGCTTAAACCTCCTCATCAACTTCAGATGTGTTTATTTCATATTATTTAATCATTTATTTATTTAGTTTAATGCCCTTTTTCGTAAAGAAAACTAAATTTTTAATCGAAAACAGACAAAATATGCAATATTTAACCCCCCCAAAATTTCACGGTGGATTATTTGATGTGAAGTAACCGGAGCCTTAAATAAGTCACCAATTCATAACAATATTGATTTTGATTCATTATTATTTTTTTGAGCAGTGAAAAAAAAATCCCACTAAAATTTTTCCATATCCATAAAAATAATTAGCAATTTTTTGGGGTTTTATCGTGATATTTTTTTCAGAAAGTGTTGCAGGACGGTCAGAAACGAGCTGCAGATGGCCCCGCCTCCCAATTAGACGCTGGCCGACGATGGCTTAACGAGCTCTGTCAGCTCCGACCTCGTTAGCGGTCTGCGGACACTTTGTTAGGGCGCCGTTGGGGCTAATGGAAGATGGCGCTTGCCGCGCCGCACGTCCCCCAGGTGACACCAAAGAGGGACTCCAAAGCACAAGTGTAAAAAAAAGTGAGGGGACAACTTCCTCGTTGAAGACAAAACTTCACACCTAAACATCTTTCATGTCAATCAATTACCGTAAACGCTGCAATTAAGGCGCCTCGTACAATTAAGCGCGGCGTCGCCGTGTGCACATTACAAACATTACAAACATTACAAACATTACAAGCAGCAAAATAGATAACTTAAGTGGACGGTGTCAAAATTGGCTTAAATAAATTAGCATGTTTTAAGTGCTAACTCTGCAACTGTTTACCCCAGAGTCATATAACTTGGTACTTTGGCGTATGCTCACTGTTGATATGCTATAGCATGCTAAAATGCTAATATTAGCATGCTAACCTATTTTTTTAACCTCTTTTGCCACCCTAGACATTGGTCA
Source organism: Nerophis ophidion (assembly GCF_033978795.1). Taxonomy (NCBI): domain Eukaryota; kingdom Metazoa; phylum Chordata; class Actinopteri; order Syngnathiformes; family Syngnathidae; genus Nerophis; species Nerophis ophidion. Next base: position 88,242,354 of record NC_084611.1, read on the forward strand.
TTTGACTCTGCGCTTGATACATGCTAACTTTCTCCACTTAGGCCACTTCAAGCACTCACCCCCAGCTTGCAGATTGGCCCAGGTTATAATTTACTGTTATACAGTATACCAGGCAGTCTAGTTTTGCGCTAAATGAGGACTATGTTATTGTTTACTTTATGACTCTAGTATACTCTGGACTGAAGCTGTGTGCCTTCATTGTTTTTGTAGCTGTTGTTTTGAGGCATGTTTTTTTTTTTTTTTTTTAAATAGGATTAATGCACTGTCTTAGACTTAGACTTTTTGACAGTCAAAGTATAGTATTTCCTATCATTTTAGTGGGTATCAGGATTAACTAATTATTAACATGCTAATTTTAGCATGCAAAGTTTTGTGCTAATTTTACAACCGCTTACCCCAAAGTCATATAACTTGGTACTTGACATATGCTAACTTTTAACATGCTAACAGTAGCACGCTAGGTTTTGTGCCAATTTTACAACCGTTTAACCCAAAATCATATAACTTGGTACTTGACATATGCTAACTTTTAACATGCTAACAGTACCACGCTAGGTTTTTTTTTGCCAATTTTACAACCGTCTACAACAGAGTCATATAACTTGATCCTTGACATATGTTAATGCTAACGTTAGCATGCAAAGTTTTTGTGCTAATTTTGCAATCGTTTATCCCAGAGTCATATAACTTGGTACTGAATCCATGCTAACTGTTAGCATGATACCATAGGTAAAGTATCAAAAAACATGATTTCTAGGTTCAAACAAATACAATTTGCTAATGTTAGCATGTTAAAGTTAGCGATAATAAGTTTATGTGATAATTTTGCAATCGTTTACCCCAGAGTCATATAACTTGGTATGTGACATTTGCCAACTATTAACATGCTAATGTTAGCATGCTAGGTTTTTGTGCCAATTTTACAACCGTCTACAACAGAGTCATATAACTTGATCCTTGACATATGTTAACTATTAGCATGCTAACATTAGCATGCCAAGTTTTCGTGCTAATTTTTAGCAACCGTTTATTCCAGCGCCATATAACTTGCTACTTAATCCCATGCTTACTGTTAGCATGATAACATAGGTAAAGTATCAAAAAACATGATTTTTAGGTTCAAACAAATACAATTTGCTAATGATAGCATGTTAAAGTTAGCGATAATAAGTTTATGTGATAATTTTGCAATCCTTACCCCAGATACATTTAACTTGGCACTTGACATGTGCTAACTATTAACATGCTAACATTAGCATGCCAAGTTTTGTGCTAATTTTACAACCGTTTTCCCCAAAGTCATATAACTTGGTACTTGACATATGCTAACTATTAACATGCTAATGGCAGCATGCTAGGTTTTTGTGCCAATTTTACAACTGTCTACAACCGAGTCACATAACTGGGTAAGTGACATTTGATAGCTTTTAACATGCTAACGTTAGCATGCTAGGTTTTTGTGCCAATTTTACAACTGTTTACAACAGAGTCACATAACTTGGTATGTGACATTTGATAGCTTTTAACATGCTAACATTAGCATGCTAGGTTTTTGTGCCAATTTGACAACTGATATACAACCGAGTCACATAACTTGGTACGTGACATTTGATAGCTTTTAACATGCTAACATTAGCATGCTAGGTTTTTGTGCCAATTTGACAACTGATCTACAACCGAGTCACATAACTTGGTACGCGACATTTGATAGCTTTTAACATGTTAACATTAGCATGCAAGGTTTTTGTGCCAATTTTACAACTGTCTACAACCGAGTCACATAACTTGGTACGTGACATTTGATAGCTTTTAACATGCTAACGTTAGCATGCTAGGTTTTTGTGCCAATTTTACAACCGTCCTATAACTTCATCCTTGACATATGTTAACTATTAGCACGCTAATGTTAGCATGCCATTTTGTGTTCATTTTGCAACTGTTTACCCACAGGTCATATAACTTGGTACGCGACATATGCTAACTTTTAACATGCTAACAGTAGCACGCTAGGTTTTTGTGCCAATTTTACAACTGTCCTATAACTTGATCCTTGACATATGATAACTATTAGCACGCTAATGTTAGCATGCCATTTTGTGTTCATTTTGCAACCGTTTACCCCAGAGTCATATAACTTGGTACGCGGCATATGCTAACTTTTAACATGCTAACAGTAGCACGCTAGGTTTTTGTGCCAATTTTACAACCGTCCTATAACTTGATCCTTGACATATGTTAACTATTAGCACGCTAATGTTAGCATGCCATTTTGTGTTCATTTTGCAACCGTTTACCCCAGAGTCATATAACTTGGTACTTGACATATGCTAACTTTTAACATGCTAACAGTAGCACGCTAGGTTTTTGTGCCAATTTTACAACTGTCCTATAACTTGATCCTTGACATATGATAACTATTAGCACGCTAATGTTAGCATGCCATTTTGTGTTCATTTTGGAACCGTTTACCCCAGAGTCATATAACTTGGTACGCGGCATATGCTAACTTTTAACATGCTAACAGTAGCACGCTAGGTTTTTGTGCCAATTTTACAACCGTCCTATAACTTGATCCTTGACATATGTTAACTATTAGCACGCTAATGTTAGCATGCCATTTTGTGTTCATTTTGCAACCGTTTACCCCAGAGTCATATAACTTGGTACTTGACATATGCTAACTTTTAACATGCTAACAGTAGCACGCTAGGTTTTGTGCCAATTTTACAACCGTCTACAACAGAGTCATATAACTTGATCCTTGACATATGTTAATGCTAACGTTAGCATGCAAAGTTTTTGTGCTAATTTTGCAATCGTTTACCCCAGAGTCATATAACTTGGTACTGAACCCATGCTAACTGTTAGCATGATAACATAAGTAAAGTTAGCATTCAAAAGCTATGATTTAAGATAACTTCTCTTCAATTATCAGTGATCATTGAAAACAGGTGATGGTTTATCACCTGTTTTCAATGAATGCCCCGCCCCTTTTTGCACTTTAGCTCCACAAAGGCCCCGCCTCTGATTCCAGCATTTACGGTAATTGCCATTTAAGCTCCAAAGGTGTGCTCTGCACTTCCTCCTCGAGGGCGTCCATGTTCCCAATATCACATCCGTGTTTTGTAAACGTGGCGAGGCTTCACAAAAAAAAAGACGTCACCTACCAGGCGGCGACGTCACTCACCCCCAATTCCGTGACTAAAATGTCGGTGATGCTTCCCAGCACCGAGACAAAATCAAAAATGTTCCAGGGGTCTTTGAAGTAGTTCTGTTCGGAGAGGGAAGGGAAAAGGAGAGCGTTAGTTTCCACCAAGACTGTTGCCATGGAAACAGAGGAAAGGCGGGAGGAGGGGCCGTGGCGTGACTGCCCGTGCACACTTTGGGGGTTTTTGGGGACAGCAAAGACACGCTCCAGATATGTCCACCAAAATAACTTTCTTCATGAATGATGAATGAAGTCTACGTGTGTGTTTGTTCTTGTATTTCTGACCTTCTTGAGACATCAACAAGGAAAAGTAGCTTCCATATGAGGAGGTTAGGACATAAACCACGGTCCTGATACAGAAAACCATTGCATCTAATAGAAAATGTCTCATTAGCACCCCTGGTGGTGAAATCTATGAAAATGGAGGCGGTCCCAAAAAGGACGAATTTTTCAAACTGACTGTGTGTCGCTTTTAAAAGTGGTCAACATATGAAATACCAAGTGTGTGTAAAAATTTGAAGTGCTCCGCCCCGCTGGCCAACATATGTAAAAACAAGTGTGTGTAAGAAATTAGAATGCGCCCCCTTTTTCGTGTAAAATTATGACTTTTGTCATCATTTTGCCGAGTAAAATTCAAAATATCTTTATAATATTGCCAACATTTTTAAGTTTCCTTATAAAATGATGAGCTAAAGTAAAATTACGACCCTTTTCATAAAATTGTCAAAATGTCGAGCTTTTCTTGTAAAATTGCAACTGTTATTGACTAAAACTCCAAATTTTATCATAATATTGCACAATGTTCAGTTTTTCTTGTAAAATTTTGACTTGGGTTGAGTATAATTCCGACTTTTATCAAAATGTTGCACAAATGTTCAGTTTTTCTTGTAAAATTTTGACTTAGGTCGAGTAAAATTACGACTTTTATTATAACACTGCGAACATTTAAAAATGTTCTTGTGAAATTCCAACTCATTTTTCACAACAGGCTTTTTTATTTTTGCATAGTATGTAAAAATTATTAATGTCGTAAAATACAAATCTTCATATATCTAGAAAGTAGTGACATTTGTCATATAAAATTTGGACTTTTTGACAATATTGCCAATTTTTTTTTTTTGCTCTTGTAAAATCGTGACATTTTTTAAGTAAAATTATGACTTTTGTCATCATTTTGCCAAATCAAATTCAGATTATCATTACAATATTGCCAACATTTGAAAGTTTTCTTATAAAATTGTGACTTATGCCGAGTAAAATTACGACTCTTTTCATAAAATTGTCAAAAAATTAAGCTTTTCTTGTAAAAATGCAACAGTTAGTGAGTAAAATTCCAACTTTTATCATAATATTGCACACATGTTCAGTTTTTCTTGTAAAATTTTTACTTGTGTTGAGTAAAATGACGACTTTTATTATAACGCTGCCAAAATTCAAAGTTGTTATTTTGAAATTGGGACCTTTTTCTTGTGAAATTACAATTCATTTTTCTCAACAAGCTTTTTTATATTTGCATATTTATTATTAATGTTGTAAAATACACATCTTTTTATATCTAGAAAGGGCGTTCCTAAAGAGGTAGGCATTTTTTAGAGGTCTCAAAAAGGTAAGATATACAAGTGGTGTGTGTGTTTGTTCTTGTATTTATACCTTTCTTGAGACATCAACAAGGAAAAGTAGCTTCCATATGAGGAGGTGTGAACAAGTTAGGACATAAACCACGGTCCCGATACAGAAAACCATTGCATCTAATAGAGAATGTCTCATTAGCACCCCTGGTGGTGAAATCCATCAAAATGAAGGCGGTCCCAAAAAGGACGAATTTTTCAAACTGACTGTGTGTCGCTTTTAAAAGTGGTCAACATATGAAATAACAAGTGTGTGTAAAAATTTGAAGTGCTCCCCCTCTGGCCAACATATGTAAAAACAAGTGTGTGCAAGAAATTAGAATGCGGCCCCTTTAAAAAAAATTATATAGAGACATACAAAGTAAATAATGAAAATTAAAAAACTATTACAAACCAAAAATTCAACATTTATTTCTGTCTTTTTATCACAATGTGTCGACTTTTTTTTCTTATAAAATTGGGAAACATTTCTGATATTCTTTTTGTTCCACTAATATTGTAATATTTTCTTGAAAAATTATTGTTTTTGATGTAGAATTAATACTTTTTAATGCATATTGGTGACATTTGTCATATAAAATTCAGACTTTTATCACAATATTGCCAACATTTTTTGTTGCTCTTGTAAAATCGTGACGTTTTTTGGAGTAAAATTATGACTTTTTGTCATAATTTTGCCAGGTAAAATTAAAAAAATATTATAATATTGCCCAAATTTAAAAAGTGACTGTGTGTCGGTTTTAAAAGTGCACCCCCTTTGGCCAAAATTAATTTTAAAAAAGTGTATAGAGACATAGTGTAATACATTTAAGTAAGTAATGAAGTTTAAAAAACTGTTACAATAAAAAAATTAAGCTTTTTTTTTTTTTTACCTAAAAGCAGTCTTTTAATCACAATGTGTCAACTTTTTTTTTCTTATAAAATTGGGAAAAATTTCTGATATTCTTTTTGTTTCACTAATATTGTAATATTTTCTCGAAAATGTTTTGTTTTTGATGTAGAATTATTAATTTTTAATGCAAAGTGGTGACATTTGTCATATAAAATTCGGACTTTTATCACAATATTGCCAACATTTTTTGTTGCTCTTGTAAAATCGTGACGTTTTTTGAGTAGAATTATGACTTTTTGTCATAATTTTGCCAGGTAAAATTCAAAAAATATTATAATAATGCCAAAATGTAAAAATTGACCGGTGCTGGTTTTAAAAGTGCACCCCCTTTGGCCAAATTTTTTTTTCAAAAATTTAATAAATATGTAAATAGAGACATATCGTGATAACATGAAGTGCATAATGAAGACTAAAAAAACAATTACAAAAAAATACTAAAAACTAAAAGCTTTCCTTTTTTATATTTGCATAGTATGTTTATATTAATAATGGAGTAAATACAAATCTTTGTACTGTTTATCTAGAAACGTTGGTCCAAAAGAGGTACAGTAAGTCTCAAGAAGGTAAGAAATACAAGAATGTGTGTGTGTGTGTGTGTGTGTGTGTGTGTGTGTGTGTGTGCGTGTGTGTGTGTGTGTGCTCACCAGGGGACCGAAAGCGATGAGCTTCAGAATGGACTCCATGAAGAAGAAAGTGGTGAAGACGATGTTGAGGTTTTTCAGGACGTTGTCGTACGTCTCTGAGGCGCCGTCAAACTGTGGCGAGACAGAAAGAACTTCAGTCAACTGAACTCCGTCCTTCTCAAGTGGACCAGAGACCTCTCGCTCTTCTTGATTCACATAAAAAAATTAAGAGTACAGTACATTAAATAACGTTATATTATCTACTTAATATTTTACTATCCCCCGGGAAGAGCTAGACGAAGTGGCTGGGGAGAGGGAAGTCTGGGTTTCCCTGCTTAGGCTGTTGCCCCCGCGACCCGACCTCGGAAAAGCGGAAGATGATGGATGGATGGATGGATGGATGGATTATATATTGTTACAATATTATCATAGCTATATAGAGTTTGTTTTAAGAAAATATAAAATATTATTATTTTTAATGAATAACTTTAAGAAAATGTTCCCTAATTTGAATCATAATTTAAATAAAGTTTTAAAAATGATTTCTGAAAATTTTGTAGGTGTTTTGAAGTAAAATTTTAAGAAATAATCTGAAAAAAAAAAAAATACTAATTTGAACAAGAGTTTGAAAAGAGCTTAAAAAAAGCTAAAAAAAATAAATATAAAAACAATTTTTAGAATTTGAAGAATAATCTAAAAAAAAAATAAAAAAAACCCAAATAATGTTAGGAATATTTTAGAGTAATTTAAAGAACGAATTAAAAAAATAAAAACGAATTTAAACATTTTTAAAATAAGTTTAAGAATTTAACGAAAAATTTAAAGAATAATTAAGAATAATTCAATTATTTTTTTTAATTATAGATAGATAGATAGTACTTTATTGATTCCTTCAGGAAAGTTCCTTCAGGAAAATTAAAATTCCAGCAGCAGTGTACAGAGTTGAGATCAATTTAAAGAAAAAAGTAAAAAGTAAATAATGGGGGTTTCAAAAATTATGTTAAGGAACTAAATCCAAGACATATTTCTAAGCAAAGAAATGTATTTTTTATTTTGAGAATAATTTTTTTTCAAATAATTTTTAATCAGAATTGGAATAAAAATTTGAAAATTAAATTGAAAATAAAAAGAAGAATTTTAGAACCAAAAAATATATATTAGAATAATTTTAAAATTTGTATCTTTTTAATTATGTTCAGGAACTAAATTCAAAGCATACTTCTAAGCAAAGAAATGTATTTATTATTTCAAGAAACCTTTTTTTTTTAAGAATTTGAATAAAATTTGAAAATTCATTCGAAAATAAAAAGAAGAATTTTAGAACAAAAAAAATATATTAGAGTTAAATTTTTTTTTGTAAAAGTCATACAATAGTTAGAAGAATATTTTAGGAAAGATTCTGTGAAGAATTTTCAGGGTTTGAAGAAAAATAAAACATAAAATAATTTTAGGGATAATTTGAAATGAATACAAATTTGAAAAATATTTTTTTTTTGGAATTTATATATATATTTTGAAAAAAAAATTATTGAAAGCCATTTTTTTACATTTGAATAACAATTAAAGAAACAGAAGAATTGTTGGTATTTCAATTTTTTTTAAGAGAACGAATCAAAATATTTTTTATCGGAATTTGAATATATTTTGGAAAAATATAATAACAATTTTAAAAATGATAACAAAAACTTTAAGATGAATTTGAAAAAAATCAAAAACAGGAATATTAAAGGTTGAAAAATAATTTGAAAAACTCAGAAAATAATTATAAGACTATTTAGGAGGAATTCTAAGAATCATTTTAAGCATTAGTAATAAAAGTTTTTTAAAAAGTATAATAATAATTTTAGAAATTTAAAGAATAATTATAAGAACAATTTGAAAAATTTAATTCAAAAAACAATTTTAGAATTTTAAAACATTTCTGAAAAAATAGGACAATAATTTTAGGAAATATAAAATAATTTTAAGAATAATTCCAAGAAACATTTGAAGAGTTGGAATAAAAATATGAATAAGAATTAAAATATGCAAAAGTGCAATGTATTTATCTGTACCGTAATCTATTTATTTATATACGATTTGACTCGACCCACACCAAACAAGAATGACTAACAAATTTCGGGAGAACATCCGCACCGTAACACAACATAAACACAACAGAAAAAATACCCAGAACCCCTTGCAGCACTGACTATCACCAAAACCCGCCCCCCACCACCACCAACCCCACCCATCTCATTCTTATTTCATTTTAAGATTTTTTTAGCCTGTGGAAAAGTGTAATGTTGATATTTACCTCAGAAGGCTGCAAATAGAAAAGAGGCATTAAATGTTTTATTTAAATTGTATTTATTTGACCATTTTTTTTTCCCCGTTTGTTTTTTGAATGTTGATATTGCACTACTAAGTTATATATAATTATTGCTTGTTATTAAGCGCGGCGTCGCCGTGTGCACATTACAAACATTACAAGCAGAAAAATAGAAAACTTAAGTGGACGGTTTCAAAATTAGCATGTTTTAAGTGCTAATTCTGCAACCGTTTACCCCAGAGTCATATAACTTGGTACGTTGGCGTATGCTCACTGATGATATGCTATAGCAATCTAAAATGCTAATATCAGCATGCTAACCTATTTTTTTAACCTCTTTTGCCACCCTAGACATTGGTCATTTGACTTGGCGCTTGATACATGCTAACTTTTTCCACTAAGGCCATTTCAAGCACTCACCCCCAGCTTGCAGATTGGCCCAGGTTATGATTTCCTGTTATACAGTATACCCGGCAGTCTAGTTTTGCACAAAATGAGGACTATGTTATTGTTTACTTTATGACTCTAGTATACTCTGGACTGAAGCATTGGGCCTTCATTGTTTTTGTAGCTGTTGATTTGAGGCATGTTTTAAAAAAAAAAAAATTAGGAATAATGTTTTTTGAATGTTGGTATTGCACTACTAAGTTATATAATTATTGCTTGTTATTAAGCGCTACGTCGCCGTGTGCACATTACAAACATTACAAGCAGAAAAAATAGATAACTTAAGTGGACGGTGTCAAAATTAGTATGTTTTAAGTGCTAATTCTGCAACCGTTTACTCTAGAGTCATATAACTTGGTACGTTGGCGTATGCTCACTGATGATATGCTATAGCATGCTAAAATGCTAATATTAGCATGGTAACCTATTTTTTTTAACCTTTTTTGCCACCCTAGACATTGGTCATTTGACTTGGCGCTTGATACATGCTAACTTTTTCCACTAAGGCCATTTCAAGCACTCACCCCCAGCTTGCAGATTGGCCCAGGTTATGATTTCCTGTTATGCAGTATACCAGGCAGTCTAGTTTTGCACAAAATGAGGACTATGTTATTGTTTACTTTATGACTCTGGTATACTCTGGACTGAAGCTGTGTGCCTTCATTGTTTTTGTAGCTGTTGTTTTGAGGCATGTTTTTAAAAAATAAAAATAGGAATAATATTTTTTGAATGTTGATATTGCACTACTAAGTTATATAATTATTGCTTGTTATTAAGCGCGGCGTCGCCGTGTGCACATTACAAACATTACAAGCAGCAAAATAGATAACTTAAGTGGACGGTGTCAAAATTGGCTTAAATAAATTAGCATGTATTAAGTGCTAATCCTGCAACCGTTTACCCTAGAGTCATATAACTTGGTATGTTGGCGTATGCTCACTGTTGATATGCTATAGCATGCTAAAAGGCTAATATTAGCATGCTAACCTATTTTTTTAATCTCTCTTGCCACCCTAGACATTGGTCATTTGACTTGGCGCTTGATACATGCTAACTTTTTCCACTAAGGCTATTTCAAGCACTCACCCCCAGCTTGCAGATTGGCCCAGGTTATAATTTCCTGTTATACAGTATACCAGGCAGTCTAGTTTTGCACAAAATGAGGACTATGTTATTGTTTACTTTATGACTCTAGTATACTCTGGACTGAAGCTGTGTGCCTTCATTGTTTTTGTAGCTGTTGTTTTGAGGCATGTTTAAAAAAAAAAAAAATTAGGAATAATGTTTTTTGAATGTTGGTATTACACTACTAAGTTATATAATAATTGCTTGTTATTAAGCGCGGCGTCGCCGTGTGCACATTACAAACATTACAAGCAGCAAAATAGATAATTTAAGTGGACGGTGTCAAAATTGGCTTAAATAAATGAGCATGTTTTAAGTGCTGATTCTGCAACCGTTTACCCCAGAGTCATATAACTTGGTACGTTGGCGTATGCTCACTGATGATATGTTATAGAATGCTAAAATGCTAATATTAGCATGCTAACCTATTTTTTTAACCTCTTTTGCCACCCTAGACATTGTTAATTTGACTTGGCGCTTGATACATGCTAACTTTTTCCACTAAGGCCATTTCAAGCACTCACCCCCAGCTTACAGATTGGCCCAGGTTATAATTTCCTGTTATACAGTATACCAGGCAGTCTAGTTTTGTACAAAATGAGGACTATGTTATTGTTTACTTTATGACTCTAGTATACTCTGGACTGAAGCTGTGTGCCTTCATTGTTTTTGTAGCTGTTGTTTTGAGGCATGTTTTTTAAAAAAAACGAGACCGCCGCCAGGAGCTCACCTTCATCATGAGGACGATGGTGTTGAGCGCGATGAGCGCCATGATGCTGTACTCGAACGGCGGCGACACCACAAACTGCCACATGCGGTACTGGAAGCTCAGCTTGTTCTTGGGCATGTGGCGAGTCAGCGGCCTGGCGTTGATGGCGAAGTCGATACATGCTCTCTGGGACAAAAAAAAAAATGGCCGTCGAGATTCCCCGGACGCAACGGATGCGGACCGAGCGCTCACCTCGTTCTTTTCCAAACTGTAGTCCTCCATCATCTTGTCCCCCTGCTCCTGGAAGGTGATGATGATGAGCGCCACGAAGATGTTGACGAAGAAGAAGGGGAAGACCACGAAGTAGACCACGTAGAAGATGGACATCTCCATGCGGTAGCCCGGGCTCGGACCCTGGTTCTCGTAGGTGGAGTCCACCGAGTGCTTCAAAACCCTGCAAGGGGGGACATTGGTGGGCTGGAACCTCGAAAAGTCGCTTTCTGACCAAAAACATGGAAACCGTTGGGAATACAAATAGTCTGTTCCAGGGTCAAGCTGGGGCCGTCCATTAAAGGCCTACTGAAAGCCACTACTAGCGACCACGCAGTCTGATAGTTTATATATCAATGCAACACATGCCAATACGGCCTTTTTAATTTACTAAATTGCATTTTTAAATTTCGCCCGGAAGTATCATGCTAAAACATGGCGGTATGAATCTTTTACAATTTGTTCAATGAATAATGGAGACGTCAAAGAAGAAAGCTGTAGGTGGGAAGCGGTGTATTGCGGCCGCCTTTAGCAACACAAAGACCAGTTGACCTGACTCTTCTTTTCTTTTTCTCCTCTGTGTTAGATGTAAATATAAATGGAATACAATGATTTGCGAATCCTTTTCAACCCGTATTCAGTTGAATGCACTACAAAGACAACATATTTGATGTTCAATCTCATAAACTATATATATTTTTTGGCAAATAATAATTAACTTTGAATTTCATGGCTGCAACACGTGCCAAAGTAGTTGGGGAAGGGCATGTTCACCACTGTGTTACATCACTTTTTCTTTTAACAACACTCAATAAACGTTTGGGAACTGAGGAAACTAATTGTTGAAGCTTTGAAAGTGGAATTCTTTCCCATTCTTGTTTTATGTAGAGCTTCAGTCGTTCAACAGTCCGGGGTCTCCGCTGTCGTATTTTACGCTTCATAATGCGCCACACATTTTCGATGGGAGACATGTCTGGACTGCAGGCGGGCCAGGAAAGTACCCGCACTCTTTTACTACGAAGCCACGCTGTTGTAACACATGGCGTGGCATTGTTTTGCTGAAATAAGCAGGGGCGTCCATGATAACGTTGCTTGGATGACAACATATGTTGCTCCAAAACCTGTATGTACCTGTCAGCATTAATGGTGCCTTCACAGATGTGTAAGTTACCCATGCCTTGGGCACTAATACACCACCATACCATCACAGAGGCTGGCTTTTAAACTTCGCGCCTATAACAATCTGGATGGTTATTTTCCTCTTTGTTCCGAAGGACACCACGTCCACAGTTTCCAAATATAATTTGAAATGTGGACTTGTCAAACCACAGAACACTTTTCCACTATGCATCAGTCCATCTTAGATGAGTTCGGGCCCAGCGAAGCCGACGGCGTTTCTGGGTGTTGTTGATAAATGGCTTTCGCTTTGCATCGTAGAGTTTTAACTTGCACTTACGGATGTAGCGACCAACTGTAGTTACCGACAGTGGTTTTATGAAGTGTTCCTGAGCCCATGTGGTGATATCCCTTACGCACTGATGTCGGTTTTTGATGCAGTACCGCCTGAGGGATCAAAGGTCGGTATTATCATCGCTTACGTGCAGTTATTTCTCCAAATTCTCTGAACTTTTTGATGATTTTACGGACCATAGACGGTAAAATCCCTAAATTCCTTGCAATAGCTTGTTGAGAAATGTTGTTCTAAAACTGTTCGACAATTTGCTTACAAATCGGTGACCCTCGCCCCATCCTTGTTTGGGAATTACTTAGCATTTCACGGAAGCTGCTTTTATACCCAATCATGGCACCCACCTGTTCCCAATTAGCCTGCACACCTGTGGGATGTTCCATATAAGTGTTTGATGAGCATTCCTCAGCTTAATCGGTATTTATTGCCACCTTTCCCAACTTCTTTGTCACGTGTTGCTGGCATCAAATTCTAAAGTTAATGATTATTTGCAAAATGTTTATCAGTATGAACATCAAATATGTTTTTGTAGCATATTCAACTGAATATGGGTTGAAAAGGATTCGCAAATCATTGTATTCCGTTTATATTTACATCAAACGCAATTTCCCAACTCATATGGAAACGGGGTTTGTATTATGACATAAGTGTTGATATTCTGCTCCCTTGTGCCGGACGACGTCAAACCGAACGTGGAATTGACCGACGCACAAAATGTGACTTAAGATCGGGCGCCAAAGCTCCCCCAGGCGTCCGCAGTCTGACCCCGCCCGGAACCGACTGCGCTGCACGTACTGCGGCCATCCCTCGCCGGTGGAGACGGTGAAGAGGGTGAGCAGCGCCCACGCCACGTTGTCGTAGTGGAACTCAAACTTCCTCCACTCCCGCTTCTGAGCTTTCACCTCGTTGTTGTCGTACACCAGGAACTCGCCCCTGCGGCGGCGACAGATCACAGACGTGAGCGCGGGCGGCGAGACCGGACGGACGCCCTCCTCCCGACCCACCTGCAGTCGCGCTCAAACTCCTTGGACTCGTCGGTGCAGAAGAAGAAGCGGCCCTTGAAGAGCTGCACGGCCACCACGGCGAAGATGAACATGAAGAGCATGTAGACGATGAGGATGTTCAAGACGTTCTTCAGGGAGTTGACCACGCAGTCAAACACGGCCTGGGAGGAGAGAGCCAGCAGCGGCATTCAAACACTTTTAAAAGGCGGACTTAAGATGCTCGATACTTAAGTCAAACCACGAAAAGATTGAAGACAAATGCCAAGAACAATTTAAGAAAATCAGGGAAGAAGTTGAAGATTTTTTAAGAATGTTTTTAGGAATTTTAAGAAGAATTAGAAAAAAATCTGGGAAGAATTTCAAGGTTTTTTAATTAAAGTTTTATTTTATTTTAAGAACATTTTAAGAATTTAAAAATGAATTTTAACAATAATTTGAAAAACTCCAAAATAATATATTGGAATATGTGGTCCGTTATTTAGATTTTTTTAAGAATGTTTTTAAGAATTTGATGAAGAGTTTGAGAATTTGACGAAGAATTAGAAAAATTCTAGGAAGATTTTTAAGGTTCATTGATTAAAGCTTTTTTTTTTTTTTTAACATTTCATTTTACGAATTTAAAGAGGAATTTGAATACAAATTTGAAAAACTCAAAAATAATATTTTTGTATGTTTCTGTCTGATATTTTAAATTTTTAAAAAATATTTTTAAGAATTTGAGGAAAATTTCGAGAATTTTAAAGAAGAAGTAGAAAAATTCTGGGAAGATTTTTAGGACTTTTAATTAAAGGTTTTTAAAAAAAAAGATATTAAGAAAACTTAAGATTTTAAAGAGGAATATGAAATTGAAGATTTTTTAAAGAACGTTTTTAAGAATTTGAAGAAGAATTAGAAAAAAAATCTGGGAAGAATTTTAAGGTTTTTTAATTAAAGTTTTATTTTATTTTAGGAACATTTTAAGAATTTAAAAAGGAATTTTAACAAGAATTTGAAAAACTCCGAAATAATATTTTGGAATATGTGGTCCGTTATTTAAATTTTTTTCAGAATGTTTTTAAGAATTTGATGAAGAGTTCGAGAATTTGAAGAAGAATTAGAAAAATTCTAGAAAGATTTTTAAGGTTTTTTGATTAAAGTTTTTTTTTTTTTTAATTTCCTTTTACGAATTTAAAGAGGAATTTGAATACAAATTTGAAAAACTCAAAAATAATATTTGTGTATGTTTCTGTCTGATATTTAGATTTTGAAAAAATATTTTTAAGAATTTGAGGAAGATTTTGAGAATTTTAAAGAAGAATTAGAAAAATTCTGGGAAGATTTTTAGGACTTTTTAATTAAAAGTTTTTAAAAAAATAATAAAAATTAAGAAAACTTTTAAGATTTTAAAGAGGAATATGAATAACAATTTGAAAAACTCAAAAGTACTATTTTGAAATATGTGGTCCGTTATTTAGATTTTTTAAAGAATGTTTTTAAGAATTTGATGAAGAGTTTGAGAATTTGAAGAAGAATTTGAAAAATTCTAAAAAGATTTTTAAGGTTTTTTGATTAAAGGTTTTTTTTATTTTTTATTTCTTTTTACGAATTTAAAGATGAATTTGAATACAAATTTGAAAAACTCAAAAATAATATTTTTGTATATTTCTGTCTGATATTTAGATCTTTTAAAAATATTTGTAAAAATTTGAGGAAGATTTCAAGAATTCTGAAGAACAATTAGAAAAATTCTGGGAAGATTTTTAGGAGTTTTTAATTAAAGGTTTTTAAAAAAAAAAAAAAATAAGGAAACTTAAGATTTTAAAGAGGAATATGAAATTGAAGATTTTTTAAAGAACGTTTTTAAGAATTTGAAGAAGAATTAGAAAAAAAATCTGGGAAGAATTTTAAGGTTTTTTAATTAAAGTTTTATTTTATTTTAGGAACATTTTAAGAATTTAAAAAGGAATTTGAACAAGAATTTGAAAAACTCCAAAATAATATTTTGGAATATGTGGTCCGTTATTTAAAATTTTTTAAGAATGTTTTTAAGAATTTGATGAAGAGTTCGAGAATTTGAAGAAGAATTAGAAAAATTCTAGAAAGATTTTTAAGGTTTTTTGATTAAAGTTTTTTTTTTTTTTAATTTCCTTTTACGAATTTAAAGAGGAATTTGAATACAAATTTGAAAAACGCAAAAATAATATTTTTGTATATTTCTGTCTAATATTTAGATTTTTTAAATATTTTTAAGAATTTGAGGAAGATTTTGAGAATTTTGAAGAAGAATTGGAAAAATTCTGGGAAGATTTTTAGGAGTATTTAATTAAAGGTTTAAAAAAAAAATACAAAACTTATAAGATTTTAAAGAGGAATATGACTAACAATTTGAAAAACTCAAAAATACTATTTTGGAACATGTGGTCCGTTATTTAGATTTTTTTAAAGGATTTTTTAAAGAATTTGATGAAGAGTTCGAGAATCTGAAGAAGAATTCGAAGAATTCTAGGAAATTTTTTGGGGGGTTTTTGATTAATGTTTTTTGTTTTTTTTAATATTTCATTTTAAGAAAACTTTATAGAATTTAAAGAGGAATTTGAATAAAAAATTGAAAAACTCAAAAATAATATTTTTGTATATTTCTGTCTAACATTTGGATTTTTAAAAAATATTTTTAAGAATTTGAGGAAGATTTCGAGAATTTTGAAGAAGAATTAGAAAAATTCTGGGAAGATTTTTAGAAGTTTTTAATTAAAGGTTTTTAAAAAAATAATTAAGAAAACTTTTAAGATTTTAAAGAGGAATATGAATAACAATTTGAAAAACTCAAAAATACTATTTTGGAATATGTGGTCCGTTATTTAGATTTTTTAAAGAATTTTTTAAGAATTTGAAGAAGAGTTCGAGAATTTGAAGAAGAATTTGAAAAATTCTAAGAAGATTTTTAGGGTCTTTTGATTAAAGTTTTTAAAAAAAATAATTAAGAAAACTTTTAAGATTTTAAAGAGGAATATGAATAACAATTTGAAAAACTCAAAAATACTATTTTGGAATATGTGGTCCGTTATTTAGATTTTTTAAATAATTTTTTTAAGAATTTGAAGAAGAGTTCGAGAATTTAAAGAAGAATTAGAAAAATTCCAAGAAGATTTTTAGGGTCTTTTGATTAAAGTTATTTTTGGAATTTGAATAAAAATGTGAAAAACTCAAAAATAATATTTTTGTATATTTGGTCTAATATTTAGATTTCTTTAAAATATTTTTAAGAATTTTGAGGAAGATTTCGAGAACTTTGAAGAAGAATTACAAAAATTCTAGGAAGATTTTTAGGAGTTTTTAATTAAAGGTTTTTAAAAAAAAAAAAAATATAAAGAAAACTTTTAAGATTTTAAAGACGAATATAAAATTTAAGAATTTTTAAGAACGTTTTTAATAATTTGAAGAACAATTAGAAAAAAATCTGGTAAGAATTTTAAGTTTTTTTTAATTAAAGTTTTTTTTAAATGTTTTATTTGATTTTAAGACAATTTTAAGAATTTAAAAATACATTTTAACAAGAATTTGAAAAACTCAAAAATACTATTTTGGAATATGTGGTCTGCTATTTAGATATTTTCTAAGAATGTTTTTAAGAATTTGATGAAGAGTTTGAGAATTTGAAGAAGAATTAGAAAAATTCTAGAAAGATTTTTAGGGTTCTTTGATTAAAGGTTTTTTTTTTGGAATATTTCATTTTAAGAAAACTTTTAAGAACTTAAAGAGGAATTTGAATAAAAATGTGAAAAACTCAAAAATACTATTTTGGAATATGTGGTCTGTTATTTAGATTTTTTTTAAAAAACATTTTTTAACAATTTGAAGAAGAATTGGAATAATTCTGGGAAGATTTTTAGGGGTTTTTAATTAAAAGTTTTAAAAATTTATATAATTTAATTTTAAGAAAACTTTTTAGAATTTAAAGAGGAATTTGAATAAGAATTTAAAAAACTAAAAGTTAATTTTTGGAATATGTGGTCGTTTTAACTCTTATAGGAACCTAAAATATGAGTTATTTTTCTTCTTGAGTTCAATTTGTTGTCAAGATTATGAGATGTGATGCAAGTGTAAGTCACTGTCACACTATTTTTTATAGAAATGAACAATTTTCATTTTTTATTTTTTTGCTTGTTGTATTTTTTTATGTTTTTAATCCTGTTATGTTGGTACTCTTATTTATTTTAATACTGTTGTTCATAATGTTTATTTTTGTTTGACTCCTTTGGATTTTGTGTGTCTTTTCAATTGCTCTTTTGGTTGCAGTTTGGAACGTTGCTGGGCTAGGACTGGTTTGGAATTGGAATTTTATTATTATTGTAATATTATGTATAATTATTGTATTAATATTGTAATATTATGCATTATTATTGTATTATTATGTTGTTATTATTGTGTTATTATTATTGCATTATTATATTA
The DNA here is from genome assembly GCF_033978795.1 of Nerophis ophidion. Lineage (NCBI taxonomy): Eukaryota > Metazoa > Chordata > Actinopteri > Syngnathiformes > Syngnathidae > Nerophis > Nerophis ophidion. The sequence goes on from NC_084611.1 coordinate 88,260,470, forward strand.
TTATTGTAATATTATGTATGATTGTTGTATTACTGTTGTAATAAGTGTTATTATAGTATTATTATGTTATTATTATTGTATTATTATGCTATTATTATTGTATTATTATGTATTATTATATGTTATTTTGTTGGACTGAATATAATGTTAATAAAAAATAATATCAACAAATAAAAAAATGAAATTTTAACAAAATGATTAGTTTGAATCTCAGAGTAGGATAAAATTATTTCAGAATAAATTCTTAGAATAATTTTGATTATTTGAAGAAGTGTTTAAAAAAATCCGAGAATCATTTTTCTAGAAATGTTTGAAATATTTTCTTTAGAATAATGTAATAAAATTATAATTTTTTGATTAATAAAAAAATTAAATGTAATTAATATATTAAATTTAGATATGAATTTGAAAGTTTAAAAAAAAATTTGGACTTAAAAAGAAATTAAAAGAAGAATTTAAAAAAAGAAGGAATTTAATGAAGAATTTTTAGAATTTAAAATAATTTCAGAAATTATTTTAAGATAAAGATTTTAAAAGTATTTTAAGAATGATTCTTGGAAAAAAATAGGATTTTGAATACCAAAGTTGAATAAGAAATGAAAATAATATTTGAAAAATATTATCAGAAATTAACAATAATACAATACAAACAAAAGTATTAAAATTTGAAACATAATTGGAAAATCTCAGAGAATAATTCTAAGACTATTTTTAATAATATGTCTAAAAATAATGTGAAAACTTTTAGGAAAAATTCTTAAAATAATTTTGATTATTTAAAGTAGTATTTCAAAAAATTCAAAGAATCATTTTAAAAATTCTAATACTATTTATTAAAATGATTTTCCCTTTCTCCCACCGGCCCCAAAAAAACTTTGAACATTTAAGGAAAAATAAACAAAAAAATCTTGGAAAAATTTTAGGATTATTTTACGAATAATTCCAAAAAAATTTATGAAAAATCTTGAACAACTCTGAGAATATTTTAAAGAATAATTATATGAATAATTTGAATGACTTTTAGAATTAGTTCCAAGAATTTCCCAAAAATACGACAAACAATTTAAAAAATACTTCTTAGAATCATCCATCCATTTTCTACCGCTTATTCCCTTTCGGGGTCGCGGGGGGCGCTGGCGCCTATCTCAGCTACAATCGGGCGGAAGGCGGGGTACACCCTGGACAAGTCGCCACCTCATCGCAGGGCCAACACAGATAGACAGACAACATTCACAGTCACATTCATCATTCAAACATAAAATAAAAACATTTAATTTGAATTTGAATTGAAATATTATTTTAAAAATGAAATCATTTTTTGAGTCAAAAAATTCAGAGAATAATTTTGGAGAAACCAATAAGAAAAATATTTTTTAGAATTTGAAAACCATTTTTAGGAATGATTTTAAGATGAACAGTTTAAAAGTATTTAAAGAATGATTCTTAGAAGAACATTAAGAATTCAAATAATTTCAACAGGAATTAAAAAAAAATCAAAGAATTCAAAGAAGAAATTCATGAAGTAAAGAAAACAATTAAGAATATTTAAAAAAAAAATTTAACAAGAATTTTAGATTTGAAATTTTTTTTTTTTTAAATCTTAAAGTATTTTGAAGAATAATTAATTCGAAGAAGATAACTCACCTTCAGCTTGGGCAGGCGCTTGATGGTCTTCAGAGGACGCAGCACTCGCAACACTCGCAGCGACTTGATGGTGCTGATGTCTTTGCCCTTGCTGCTCCCCCTAGAGGCGCCCCAAGGAACAACAACAAGGCTTAGGACCAGAGAGACGGGAATAACATCGTCAGCCATTTTCAAAGAAAAGCTTGCAGGGATCAGCTTTAAAACACTCAGTCAGTCTCCTCTTCTGCACAAAAGTGTCAAACATGAAAGGTCAAGCAATCAGAGGCCTGACTGTTTGGAGGTTTCATGGACGTCAGCATCCTGGCAGTCCAGCACCATCACACACGTTTACATTCCACGTCCACAGGCAGCTCCCGGCAGAGTGCCCGGCCAAACCTCTTTCTTTCTTTCTTTCTTTCGGGGCTCTGAACAGTTCTTCCGTGACAAATGGGACCACCGGCGTCGGCTCGCCGGAGCCCGCTTTAGGGCGGCGGCGGGCGGAGGCGCGGCGGTCATGTGATGGCGCCTGGCATCACGTGACAAGATGGAGTGAGAGGAGGCGGAGAATGTGGTCGGCAAGATTTATTTGCGGATCACAACCGATTCAGGGAGGACTCGAAGATGGAAAAAAAAAAAAAAATTTTTTTACACATGTTCTTAATCTTTCATTTTTATGAGTTTTTTTTATTTAGTATTCTATTTTTATTTTATTTTGTTTTCAACATATTTCCTTATTTTTTCTATTAGTTTTTTATTTTGTTAAATTAGATGTTTTTGTTTTATTTGATGTTTTTCCAAATTTCTATATACACTTTTTATTTATGTTAATTTGTTTTGATTTTATATTAGTTTTGTTTGTCTCAATTTTTCATTAAATGTAGTTTTTATTGTTAATTTTATATATATTTCCTTTATTTTATATATATTTCCTTTATTTTTATTTTTCAAATGTTTTTTTCAATTTGTATTAATTGTGTTTTATTATTAAATCATTTTATTTATTTTTTTATTATTTATTATTAAATCGTAAGTCACAAATGTTTTACTCTTGTCAAATTACAGGTTTTTGTTTTATGTCTTCAATATTTTAGAGTCCCTTTTTATTTATGTTAATTTGTTATGATTTTATATTAGTTTTGTTTGTCTCAATTTTTTACCAAATGTAGTTTTTATTGTTAATTTTATATATATTTCCTTTATTTTTATTTTTCAAATGTTTTTTCAATTTGTATTAATTGTGTCTTATTATTAAATCGTTTTATCATTTTTTTTATCATTTATTATTAAATCGTAAGTCACAAATGTTTTACTCTTGTCAAATTGCATGTTTTTGTTTTATGTCTTCAATATTTTAGAGTCCCTTTTTATTTATGTTAATTTGTTTTGATTTTAGATTAGTTTTGTTTGTCTTAATTTTTTATTAAATGTAGTTTTTTTTGTTAATTTTATATATATTTCCTTTATTTTATTTTGTTATTCTATATATTTTTCCTTTATTTTTATTTTTCAAATGTTTTTTTCAATTTGTATTAATTGTGTTTTATTATTAAATCGTTGTATTTTTTTTAAATTATTTATTATTAAATCGTAAGTCACAAATGTTTTACTCTTGTCAAATTACATGTTTTTGTTTTATGTCTTCAATATTTCAGAGTCCCTTTTTATTTATGTTAATTTGTTTTGATTTTATATTAGTTTTGTTTGTCTCAATTTTTTATTAAATGTAGTTTTTATTGTTAATTTTATATATATTTCCTTTATTTTTATTTTTCAATTTTTTTTTCAATTTGTATTAATTGTGTTTTATTATGAAATCGTTGTATTATTTTTTTTTATTATTTATTATTAAATCGTAAATCACAAATGTTTTACTCTTGTCAAATTACATGTTTTTGTTTTATGTCTTCAATATTTTAGAGTCCTTTTTATTTATGTTAATTTGTTTTGATTTTATATTAGTTTTGTTTGTCTTAATTTTTTATTAAATGTAGTTTTTATTGTTAATTTTATATATATTTCCTTTATTTTATTTTGTTATTTTATATATATTTCCTTTAGTTTAATTTTTCAAATGTTTTTTTCAATTTGTATTAATTGTGTTTTATTATTAAATCGTTTTATTATTTTTCTTATTATTTATTATTAAATCGTAAGTCACAAATGTTTTACTCTTGTCAAATTACATGTTTTTGTTTTATGTCTTCAATATTTTAGAGTCCCTTTTTATTTATGTTAATTAGTTTTGATTTTATATTAGTTTTGTTTGTCTTAATTTTTTATTAAATGTAGTTTTTATTGTTAATTTTATATATATTTCCTTTATTTTATTTTGTTATTTTATATATATTTCCTTTATTTTTATTTTTCAAATGATTTTTTCAATTTGTATTAATTGTGTTTTATTATTAAATCATTGTATTATTATTTGTATTATTTATTATTAAATCGTAAGTCACAAATGTTTTACTCTTGTCGAATTACATGTTTTTGTTTTATGTCTTCAATATTTTAGAGTCCCTTTTTATTTATGTTAATTTGTTTTGATTTTATATTAGTTTTGTTTGTCTTAATTTTTTATTAAATTTAGTTTTTTTTGTTAATTTTATATATATTTCCTTTATTTTATTTTGTTATTTTATATATATTTCCTTTATTTTTATTTTTCAAATGTTTTTTTCAATTTGTATTAATTGTGTTTTATTATTAAATCGTTTTATCATTTTTTTATCATTTATTATTAAATCGTAAGTCACAAATGTTTTACTCTTGTCAAATTACATGTTTTTGTTTTATGTCTTCAATATTTTAGAGTCCTTTTTTATTTATGTTAATTAGTTTTGATTTTATATTAGTTTTGTTTGTCTTAATTTTTTATTAAATGTAGTTTTTATTGTTAATTTTATATATATTTCCTTTATTTTATTTTGTTATTTTATATATATTTCCTTTATTTTTATTTTTCAAATGTTTTTTTCAATTTGTATTAATTGTGTTTTATTATTAAATCGTTGTATTATTTTTTTTAATTATTTATTATTAAATCGTAAGTCACAAATGTTTTACTCTTGTCAAATTACATGTTTTTGTTTTATGTCTTCAATATTTTAGAGTCCCTTTTTATTTATGTTAATTTGTTTTGATTTTATATTAGTTTTGTTTGTCTTAATTTTTATTAAATGTAGTTGTTATTGTTAATTTTATATAAATTTCCTTTATTTTATTTTGTTATTTTATATATATTTCCTTTATTTTTCTAATGTTTTTTTCAATTTGTATTAATTGTGTTTTATTATTAAATCGTTTTATTATTATTTTTTATTATTTATTATTAAATCGTAAGTCACAAATGTTTTACTCTTGTCAAATTACATGTTTTTGTTTTATGTCTTCAATATTTTAGAGTCCCTTTTTATTTATGTTAATTTGTTTTGATTTTACATTAGTTTTGTTTGTCTTAATTTTTTATTAAATGTAGTTTTTATTGTTAATTTTATATATATTTCCTTCATTTTATTTTGTTATTTTATATATATTTCCTTCATTTTTATTTTTCAAATGTTTTTTTTCAATTTGTATTAATTGTGTTTTATTATTAAATCATTTTATTATTATTTTTATTATTTATTATTAAATCGTAAGTCACAAATGTTTTACTCTTGTCAAATTACATGTTTTTGTTTTATGTCTTCAATATTTTAGAGGGTGTGAGTTTTCCTTGCCCTTATGTGCGCCTACCGAGGATGTCGTAGTGGTTTGTGTTGTGGTTTGTGCAGCCCTTTGAGACACTAGTGATTTAGGGCTATATAAGTAAACATTGATTGATTGATTGATAAAATAACCTTCAAAAACAAACAAGTCATTCTTGAACAGTGGAACCTCAGAACCAGGAGACAAAATGTTCTAACATGATTTTTAATGAGTTTTTAACATACAAATGAATGCCATTAAAAATAGTCTGTTCCGGGGTCAAAGTGTAACTATAATAAAATCTAGAGATGGATGCCGGATGTGGTACTTTAATTCTTCAGCATTTCATTTTTCTTCATAGTCCTAAAATTATTTATTGAACTTTCTGAAATTCTTATTCAAAATTGTTTTAATCATTTTTCAAATTATACCAAAAATATTAATAAAATCCTAAAATTATTCTGTTTAAATTTTTTTTTTTTTTTTTTAGACATCACCTTAAAATTTTTCGTTGAAATATTCCTAAGAAATATTCTTATTACGGTTATCAGGATTTTCAAGGCCTTTTTAAAAAATATATATTTTTAAAGAACAATCTTCTGTGTTGTTTTTCTCTAAACCCTAAAATTCTTCTTTATTTTTTTCTAATTATTCTTAAAAAATGTTTTAAAGTTTTTCAAACTAATTTATGATTTTTTTTGTTCTATTTTTTTTCAATTCAAAAACGTTTTTTTTTCTTCAAATTATTCAAAAAATATTTGTATCATTCCTAAAATGATTCTCTGAATTTATCCATTTCTTCTTCAAACTTTCAAAATTCTTCAAATTTAAAAACATATTTTAAAGATTATAATGACAAATATTAACAAAATTATTCTCTAAATTCTTCAAAGTTTTTTTCAAACGCCAATAGTCTTGTTCCAAATTCATCTTCAAATTTTTCTTTAAAATCCTAAAAATTGTATTAGATTTTTGAAATCGTTTAAGGGAATATTTCTGAAGTTTTAAAATATTTGTTTAAATTCTTGTTGAAATTATGATTCTATTTTTTTTTCTTCAAATATTCCTAAAATATTTCTAAAATCATTTTCTACACATTTCCAACTCTACTTCAAATTGTCAAAATCCCTTTTATAATTCTTACAAAAAATCCTAAACATATTCATAAAATTCAATAGTCTTGTTCAAATGTGTATTTTTATGATTTTTTTAAAAACTTTATACCGTAAAATTATTCTTTTAAATTTTAAAAATCTTTTTTCAGTTTTTTAAAATAATTTTTTACATGTTTACTCAAATTCTTCTTCAATTTTTTAAACATATCTTTTTCAAATTATTCCAAAAATGTTTGTAAAGTTCCTAGAATGATTCTCCAAATGTATTTGATTCTGCTTTAAATTTTCTAAATTCTTCTTCAACTTGTTCCTTAAATTTTTCAAATCATTATTAAAATTACCGTTTCAAATACTATCAAAATTATTCGATAATTATTAGGTTTTTTTTCAAACTCTAATAGTCTTGTTCAAATGTGCATTGTTTTCAATGCTTCTTGAAAATGTTCTTTAAAATCTTACAATTATAATTTGAACATTTCAAAATTTCTTGAAAATATTTCTGAAGTTTTCTATATTTTTTTCCAAATTCTTATTCTATTTTTTTAATTCTTCAAATTATTCTAAAAATAATGTTCTGAATTTTTCAAATTCTTTTTCCAAATTATTTTAATAATTCTTACTAAGATTATTTAAATTATTTACGGGATTATTCTTAAAATATCCTTAAAAATATTCTCTGAAGTCCTTTTCCAAACTCTAATAGTCTTGTCAAATTTGTATTTTTTCTTTAAAATCCCAAAATTATTATTTGAATATTTCAAATTCTTTTCAAAAATATTTTCAAAGTTTTCAATGTGTTTTTCAAACAGAAAATATTCCTAAAATCATTTTTCGGAATTTTTCAAACTGTTCTTCAAAATTATTTTAAAAATTCTCACTAGATGTATTCAGGATTATGCAGGATAATTCTTAAAATATCTTTAAAATTATTCTTTGAAGTCCTTTTCCAAACTATAATTGTCTTGTTCAAATTTTTATTTTTTTCTCTAAAATCCCAAAATTATTATTTGAATATTTCAAATTCTTTTCAAAAATATTTTCAAAGTTTTCAATGTGTTTTTCAAATTCTTATTCAATTTTTTTAATTCTTCAAATTATTCTGAAATTATTCCTAAAACAATTTTCTGAATTTTTCAAACTGTTTTTCAAAATTATTTTAACAATTATTATAAAAATTATTTGCAGGCTTATTCCTAAAACATTCTTAAAATCATTCCCTGAAGTCCATTTTTTACCGCTTATTCCCTTTTGGGGTCGCGGGGGGACGCTGGCACCAATCTCAGCTACAATCGGGCGGAAGGCGGGGTACACCCTGGACAAGTCGCCACCTCATCGCAACATTCCCTGAAGTGTTTTTCCAAACTCTATTAATCTTGTTCAAGTTTGTATTTTTTTCAAATCCCTCTCTAAACTCCTAAAACTATTATTTGAATATTTTAAATTCTTCTCAAAAATATTTAAGAATTTTTATTTTTTCATTTTTTCAAATTCTTATTGTGTTTTTTTAATTTCTCAAATAATTCAGAAAATATTCCTAAAAACATTCAGAATTTTTCTAAATTACTGTATTTTACCAATTCTTACAAAAATTATTCAAATCATTCACAGAATTATTCCTAAAATATTCTTAAAATTATTCTCTGAACCTCTTTTCCAAACTCTAATAGTTTTGTTCCAAGAGGGTTGTTTTCTTCTCCAAAAATATATATATATTGTAAGAATTTTTCAAATTCTTAAAACACTCTTAATTAGCACGAAAGTTGAGCTTATTATTACTTTTCTGCAACATTTAGCAGCGTCCACAAGGGTGGTTATGAGAAAAATTGACAGACCGCTTCTTCTTACACTTGCATGACAAATAGGATGTTACGATGTGACTTGAAACATTTGATGGTGGCCACACTTTAACCCTGGAACAGACTATTTCTATGCCATTGCTTCCGGTGCAGGCTAGCTATAAAACAAGCAAGGTGATGGGTCATGGTGACGATAAGACGCTGAAGAACAAAGAAAGAAAGAGTGAAAAGCCCAAGTGACCCGGTGTTGGAGGAGGAGGAGGAGGAGTAAGAACATTACCGGGTGCTGCTCCTGTCCCGTGCCATGGCGGTTATAGACGGCGAGAGAGAGAGGAGGAGGACACAAAAAGACGAAGAAGAGAGAAAAACAGCGTACAGGAGAGAGGAAAGGTTGGCAGAAAAGCAGCCCTTTGAGACACTAGTGATTTAGGGCTATATAAGTAAACATTGATTGACTGATTGAAAAGACATCCACATGAGAAGACACACAGGAGAGGGATGGCCACGCCTCTTTGAGAAGCCCCGCCCCCTTCCCCACACACCACCAGCATCACTCATCTCCACGGCAACCAGAGAGACACACTTCTAGGACACATTTCAGGACCAAATACTCAAACACTGCGCTCTAATAGTCCAGTCAGTTGCATCATCCAATTGAATGAAAATGATAAAATTTTTACCAATCATTTCCAAAAGATGAGAAAATTTAACGTAATTCGGGTTTTCCCGATACAATTTTTTCACCAACCGGTATTGATCCAAAAAGACTTAAATGAGTCCAACAAGGAACGATAATAGATATAAAAAAGCAAGAGCCTATTTTTTAATTAATATTCTAGAATGGACTTACGCTGTCTTTAAGTCAAAGCGGAGTGGTAATTTTTTTTTTTTATCGGCAGCACCTAGTCGCCACAATAATTCATGAAATTAAGCTCATGAAGCAGAACCAAATGTGGGCCGCCGCTTCGTTTTATTCGGCCCTGGAAAGCCTTGGAAATAGTATGAATCAATAAAGTACTGTAACTTGTTTTTACTAAGTGTATTATTTCTTTCTTTTTTGGGAGAAAAAAAAGATATTTATCGCAAATTATGTTCACTTAAATATTGTCTAATTATGCTAAAATATATTATCAAACATTCAAATAATTTAAAAAATATAAATAAATGCAAATAATAATGATTTCAAAGCAAGTTATCCATCAAATTGTGCAATGTAAAAGTAGCAATAGATTTTAATGGTATTATTGTGAAATTTACGGTGAATTTTACGGCATTTTTTCTCTAAATGAGAAAAACAGTACTTTTTTTTTTACTGTAATAAACTGTGGTGTTGTTTTGGCATTTACAGTAATACACCGATAAATCTACAGTTGTTGATGTGTGTTAAAAACAAAACAAAAAAAAAGGCAGCTCAGGTGCGAAAATTTTACCTTTTTTTCTTTTTTTACTGTAAATTAAAAGAAAAAATACAATTTTACAGTAAAATTCTGCAACTGGTAAGTAAAATTGTGAAATTTCTCGTGGTTTTTACGGCGTTTTTCTCTAAATGAAAAAAAAAACAAGTTCAACTTTTTTTACTGTAATAAACTGTGGTGTTGTTTTGGCATTTACAGTAATACACCGATAAATCTACAGTTGTTGATTTGTGTTAAAAAAATACAAAAAAAAAGGCAGCTCAGGTGCGAAAATTTTACCTTTTTTTTTTACTGTAAATTAAAAGAAAAAATACAATTTTACAGTAAAATTCTGCAACCGGTAAGTAAAATTGTGAAATTTATCGTGGTTTTTACGGCGTTTTTCTCTAAATGAAAATACAAACTCTTTTCAACTTTTTTTACCGTAATAAACTGTGGTGTTGTTTTGGCATTTACAGTAATACACCGATAAATCTACAGTTGTTGATTTGTCTTAAAAAACAATAATAATAATAATAAAATAAAACGGCAGCTCAGGTGCCAAAATTTTACTTTTTTTTAAAATTGTAAATTAAAAAAAAAAAATACAATTTTACAGAAAAATTCTGCAACTTGTAAGTAAAATTGTGAAATTTATCGTGGTTTTTACGGCATTTTTCTCTAAATGAGAAAAACAGTTTTCAACTTTTTTTACTGTAGTAAACTGGTGTTGTTTTGGCATTTCCAGTAATACACCGATAAATCTACATTTGTTGTTGATAAATCTACATTTGTTGATTTATCTTGAAAAAAATAAAAATAAAATTAAATAAAATAAAACGGCAACTCAAGTGCCAAAATTTTACTTTTTTTTTTTTTTACTGTAAATTAAAAAAAAAAAAAAAAAATTTACAGTAAAATTCTGCAACTGGTAAGTAAAATTGTGAAATTTATCGTGCTTTTTACGGCATTTTTCTCTAAATTAAAAAAAAAATTGTTCAACTTTTTTTTACTGTGATAAACTGTGGTGTTGTTTTGGCATTTCCAGTAATACACCGATAAATCTACATTTGTTGATTTGTCTTAAAAAATACAAAAAAAAAATACAAAAAAAGTATTTAGTCAGCCAGCGATTGTGCAAGTTCTCCCACGTAAAATGATGACAGAGGTCTGTAATTTTCATCATAGGTACACTTCAACTGTGAAAGACAGAATGTGGGAAAAAAATAGGAATTTTAAAGAATTTATTTGTAAATTATGGTTGGTCACTTCAAACAAGGAAGATCTCTGGCTCTCACAGACCTGTAACTTCTTCTTTAAGAAGCACTTCTGTCCTCCACTCGTTGCCTGTATTAATGGCACTTGTTTGAACTCGCTATCTGTATAAAAGACACCTGTCCACGGCCTCAAACAGTCAGACTCCAAACTCCACTATGGCCAAGACCAAAGAGTTGTCGAAGTACACCAGGAAAAGAATTGTAGACCTGTACCAGACTGGGAAGAGTGAATCTACAATAGGCAAAAAAATCAACTGTGGGAGCAATTATCAGAAAATGGAAGACATACAAGACCACTGATAATCTCCCTCGATCTAGGGTTCCACGCAAGATCTCATCCCGTGGGGTCAAAATGATCATGAGAACGGTGAGCAAAAATCCTAGTGGGGACCTGGGGAATGACCTGCAGAGAGCTGGGACCAAAGTACCATCAGTAACACACTACGCCGACAGGGACTCAAATCCTGCAGTGCCAGACGTGTCCCCCTACTTAAGCCAGCGCATGTCCAGGCCCGTCTGAAGTTTGCCAGAGAGCACTTGGGAGAATGTCATGTGGTCGGATGAAACCAAAATTGAACTTTTTGGTATAAACTCAACTCGTCGTGTTTGGAGGAAGAAGAATACAGAGTTGCATCCCAGGAACACCACACCTACTGTGAAGCATGGGGGTGAAACATCATGCTTTGATGAGAACGGTGAGCAAAAATCCTAGAACCACACGGGGGGACCTGGGGAATGACCTGCAGAGCGCTGGGACCAAAGTAACCATCAGTAACACACTACGCCGATAGGGAATCAAATCCTGCAGTGCCAGATGTGTCCCCCTACTTAAGCCAGCGCATGTCCAGGCCCGTCTGAAGTTTGCCAGAGAGCACATGGGAGAATGTCATGTGGTCAAATGAAACCAAAATAGAACTTTTTGGTATAAACTCAACTCGTCGTGTTTGGAGGAAGAAGAATACTGAGTTGCATCCCAAGAATACCAAACCTACTGTGAAGCATGGGGGTGAAACATCATGCTTTGATGAGAACGGTGAGCAAAAATCCCAGGACCACACGGGGGGACCGGGTGAATGACCTGCAGAGAGCTGGGACCAAAGTAACCATCAGTAACACACTACGCCGACAGGGAATCAAATCCTGCAGTGCCAGATGTGTCCCCCTGCTTAAGCCAGCGCATGTCCAGGCCCGTCTGAAGTTTGCCAGAGAGCACATGGTAAGATGAAACCAAAATAGAACTTTTCGGTATAAACTCAACTCGTCGTGTTTAGAGGAAGAAGAATACTGAGTTGCATCCCAAGAACACCATACCTACTGTGAAGCATGGGGGTGAAACATCATGCTTTGATGAGAACGGTGAGCAAAAATCCTAGAACCATACGGGGGGACCTGGTGAATGACCTGCAGAGAGCTGGGACCAAAATAGCCATCAGTAACACACTACGCCCACAGGGACTCAAATCCTGCAGTGCCAGACGCGTCCCCCTACTTAAGCCCCGCATGTCCAGACCCATCTGAAGTTTACCAGACAGCACACGGGGAGAATGTCATGTGGTCGGATGAAACCAAAATAGAACTTTTTGGTTTAAGCTCAACTCGTCGTGTTTGGAGGACGAAGAATACTGAGTTGCATCCCCAAGAACACCATACCTACTGTGAAGCATGGAGGTGAAACATCATGCTTTGATGAGAACGGTGAGCAAAAATCCTAGAACCACACGGGGGGACCTGGTAAATGACCTGCAGAGAGCTGGGAGCAAAGTAACCATCAGTAACACACTACGCCGACAGGGACTCAAATCCTGCAGTGCTATACGTGTCCCCCTACTTAAGCCAGCGCATGTCCAGGCCCGTCTGAAGTTTGCCAGAGAGCACTTGGGAGAATGTCATGTGGTAAGATGAAACCAAAATAGAACTTTTTGGTATAAACTCCACTCGTGGTGTTTAGAGGAAGAATACTGAGTTGCATCCCAAGAACACCACACCTACTGTGAAGCATGGGGGTGGAAACATCATACCTTGGGGCTGTTTTTCTGCTAAGGGGACAGGACGATTGATCCGTGTTAAGGAAAGAATGAATGGGGCCATGTATGGTGAGATTTTGAGCCCAAACCTCCTTCCATCAGTGAGAGCTTTGAATGGTTGACCAAATACTTATTTTACAAATAAATTCTTTAAAATTCCTACAATGTGAAATTCCTGGATTTTTTTTTTTTTTTCACATTCTGTCTCTCACAGTTGAAGTGTACCTATGATGAAAACTACAGAACTCTGTCATCATTTTAAGTGGGAGAACTTGCACAATCGCTGGCTGACTATATCCTTTTTTTTGAACGGAACACAAAACGTGGAGAACATTCCTGCGCTTCCGAGCGGGAACGCTTCGTCTTTATCTTCCTCGGCTGCGTCCGTGCGGGTGACTTTTTAATCTCATTACGGCGTAATAATCAATTAGAGCGGGCCCGCTGCATAAATTGCCCTCATTAGATCCGCGATCATCTGCGGAGATGATATCAAAGCGATGCACGTCAGCAGCGGAGGGAGTCTTTGCATGTAAGGCCTCATCCATCATAATCACGCACACACACACACACACACACACACACACACACACACACACACACACAAACAAACACACACACACACACACACACACACCAGCATGCAGCCCCCTCATAAAAATGTTTCATTCAGCGTTTATGTGGAGGATGAGGAGGGACCATTTTTATGTCTAAAAGCTGGTTTTCAAGTGGAAGCCATTGCAGGCTGACCATGCTGAAAACCTGCTGTGCAATGGCAGTGTGTGTGTGTGTGTGTGTGTGTGTGTGTGTGTGTGTGTGTGTGTGTGTGAGAGCGTGAAGGAGACGAGAGTGGAAGGAGAAGGAGAAGGTGAAGGGGAGGCTGCATTACTACTTTGTAACTAAAGTGACATCTCACAGCGCGATGTTCCACTTTGTGTATTGGACGACAGCGGTAGTACTGCTTGTAGTAGTAGTACTAGTAGTAGTACTAGTAGTAGTACTAGTAGTAGTACTAGTGGCTGTAGTACTGCTAGTAGTAGTAGTATTAGTGGCGGTAGTACTGCTGGTAGTAGTAGTACTAGTGGCGGTAGTACTGCTTGTAGTAGTAGTAGTACTAGTGGCGGTAGTACTGCTGGTAGTAGTAGTAGTACTAGTGGCGGTAGTACTGCTGGTAGTAGTAGTAGTACTAGTGGCGGTAGTACTGCTTGTAGTAGTACTAGTACTAGTGGCGGTAGTACTGCTGGTAGTAGTAGTAGTACTAGTGGCGGTAGTACTGCTGGTAGTAGTAGTAGTACTAGTGGCGGTAGTACTGCTGGTAGTAGTAGTAGTACTAGTGGCGGTAGTACTGCTGGTAGTAGTAGTACTAGTGGCGGTAGTACTGCTAGTAGTAGTAGTAGTACTAGTGGCGGTAGTACTGCTGGTAGTAGTAGTAGTACTAGTGGCGGTAGTACTGCTGGTAGTAGTAGTAGTACTAGTGGCGGTAGTACTGCTGGTAGTAGTAGTAGTACTAGTGGCGGTAGTACTGCTTGTAGTAGTACTAGTACTAGTGGCGGTAGTACTGCTGGTAGTAGTAGTAGTACTAGTGGCGGTAGTACTGCTTGTAGTAGTAGTAGTACTAGTGGCGGTAGTACTGCTTGTAGTAGTAGTAGTACTAGTGGCGGTAGTACTGCTGGTAGTAGTAGTACTAGTGGCGGTAGTACTGCTTGTAGTAGTAGTAGTACTAGTGGCGGTAGTACTGCTTGTAGTAGTACTAGTACTAGTGGCGGTAGTACTGCTGGTAGTAGTAGTAGTACTAGTGGCGGTAGTACTGCTTGTAGTAGTAGTAGTACTAGTGGCGGTAGTACTGCTTGTAGTAGTAGTAGTACTAGTGGCGGTAGTACTGCTGGTAGTAGTAGTACTAGTGGCGGTAGTACTGCTTGTAGTAGTAGTAGTACTAGTGGCGGTAGTACTGCTTGTAGTAGTAGTAGTACTAGTGGCGGTAGTACTGCTGGTAGTAGTAGTACTAGTGGCGGTAGTACTGCTAGTAGTAGTAGTAGTACTAGTGGCGGTAGTACTGCTTGTAGTAGTAGTAGTACTAGTGGCGGTAGTACTGCTTGTAGTAGTAGTAGTACTAGTGGCGGTAGTACTGCTGGTAGTAGTAGTAGTACTAGTGGCGGTAGTACTGCTGGTAGTAGTAGTACTAGTGGCGGTAGTACTGCTAGTAGTAGTAGTACTAGTGGCGGTAGTACTGCTGGTAGTAGTAGTAGTACTAGTGGCGGTAGTACTGCTTGTAGTAGTAGTAGTACTAGTGGCGGTAGTACTGCTTGTAGTAGTAGTAGTACTAGTGGCGGTAGTACTGCTGGTAGTAGTAGTACTAGTGGCGCTAGTACTGCTAGTAGTAGTAGTACTAGTGGCGGTAGTACTGCTGGTAGTAGTAGTACTAGTGGCGGTAGTACTGCTGGTAGTAGTAGTAGTACTAGTGGCGGTAGTACTGCTAGTAGTAGTAGTACTAGTGGTGGTAGTACTGCTAGTAGTAGTAGTACTAGTGGCGGTAGTACTGCTTGTAGTAGTAGTACTAGTGGCGGTAGTACTGCTAGTAGTAGTAGTACTAGTGACGGTAGTACTGCTAGTAGTAGTAGTACTAGTGGCGGTAGTACTGCTTGTAGTAGTAGTAGTACTAGTGGCGGTAGTACTGCTAGTAGTAGTAGTACTAGTGGCGGTAGTACTGCTAGTAGTAGTAGTAGTAGTGGCGGTAGTACTGCTTGTAGTAGTAGTAGTACTAGTGGCGGTAGTACTGCTTGTAGTAGTAGTAGTACTAGTGGCGGTAGTACTGCTTGTAGTAGTAGTAGTACTAGTGGCGGTAGTACTGCTTGTAGTAGTAGTAGTACTAGTGGCGGTAGTACTGCTGGTAGTAGTAGTAGTACTAGTGGCGGCAGTAGTAATGGGGAAGCGGGCCCTTTAACAAGCGCCGGCAAAGCAAGAGTGTGCAACGTCCTCCTGACGTGTTCTTCATCAAGATGGAGGACAAAGTAAACTGCAGGTCTTGCGTTGGATTTGTCTTTTGAATTTGCTCTCTTTTGCTTTGTCGTATATTTTATACTGTTATGTTTTTGATATTTATTTAGTTGTAGTCATAATTTTTTTTTGTATATTTCACACTTTATGTATTCTATTTATTAAAAAAAAATCTCTCTCTCTCTCTCTCTATATATATATATATATATACATACATATTTATGTATAAAAATAAATTTATAAATATTTAAATATACATATAAAATATTAATAAAGATATATTTGTATACTGTATATATATATATATATATATATATATATATATATACATATATACATTTACATATATATATACACATATACATACATTAATATACATACATATATACATATATACAAATATCATCTATAAATACATATATACACACACATATACATACAAATATACATAAATGTATATATATACATACATGTATATATATATAGGTATATATATATATATATATATACATACATGTGTGTATATATATATATACATATACATATATACATATACATATACACATATATATATATACATATATACAGATACACATATATATATATATACATATACACATATATATATATATATATATATATACATATATATATATATATATACATATACACACATATATATATATATACATGAGGGGGACCCCTCATCCATACATATATATACATATACATATATATATACATATATATATATATATATATATATATATATATATATATATATATATATATATGTATGTATATGTGTATATGTATATATATATGTATATGTATATGTATATATATACATATATATATATACAGTATATATATATATATATATACATATATATATATATATACAGTATATATATATATATATATATATATATATATATATATATATATATATATACTGTATATATATATATATATATATATATATATATATATGTATATATATATGTATGGGGGGTGGGTCCCACACATCGGTGGTCCTCTCCAAAGTTTCTCACGATCATTCACATTGACATTCCACTAGGTTGTGAGTTTTTCCTTGCCCTTATGTGGGCCCTGAACCGAGAATGACGTTGTGGCTTGTGCAGCCCTTTGAGACACTTGTGATTTAGTGCTATATAAATGAACATATATTGATCACTGATTGATATCCATATATATATATATATATATATATATATATATATATATATATGAAAATATGTAGAAGCTGCTGATGGTGTGTTTGACGGGGAAACAGCTGAAAGTAGATACCATAGAAGTCCATTCTACATTGTAAATCCTACTATTATCAAAATCCTTCATAAAACTACTACTCCATTGAATTATTTTATCCCATATTTCCGACCAAAATGTTTGTTCCCAATAGTATTTATTACACTTTGGTAAACTCACAAACTGGTAATAACGCTCTTTTACTGGGCAAGCTAGCCAATTAGCTAGTTTTAATGCTAACACGAAAACGAGAGACATTAACGTCTCTCCCCATCAAGAAACAACAAATCTCCAATACCAACTCGTATAAACACATTACAGTCGGAGCGACTAAGATGTTCAATTGTGCAAAATGAAACTGCACGCTGTGCTAATTATAAATGTAAAAAAACTTTATAATTTTTCAAAATAAAGAAGGTTTTCTCGTATTTTCTAATAAGCATTTTTGGTATTATATTAATTATGCACACAAGCAGGAGGACCAACTCAGCCGTTGGCGTTGCTCTTGCACTCGCTTTGCCGTGCATCACCACTCAAAGTGTACCGACCACGTAAAAGGGAGGCGGCCAGTAGGAAGTGGGAGGGGCCAAAGAGGGGTGAGGAGGGGGGGGGGGGGGGTGCGGAGTCATGACAAGTCTATTACAAATGCGAGTAGAGAGGACGGGGTGACTCACGGCCTGCTTGGCGGGAATATCAGAGCGCCACGGGTGGACGGGGGGAGAGTGGGCGGGGCCAAGGAGAGTGGGAGGAGACAGTGAGTAGGCGGTGCTTGAAAGATTGACAATTACAGGAAGAGTGACGTTTGGGTGACTTCATGGGGGGATGGAAGAAGATGGAGATGATGGAGGGTCCTCTAAAGAAGTGGTCCCCTAACTTTTTTTTTCCGCGGACCGGTCAACGCTTAATAATTAGTCCCGCGGCCCGGGGGAGGGTCCTTTTTTTTTTTTTTCTTCTTTGTCATGAAAAAGGGACGTTTTTGTAATGAAAAGGGGATATTTTGGTGGTTGGTGAACTAATTGTAAGTGTATATTGTGTTTTTTATGTTGATTTAATAAAAAAAAAATGTTTTTCTGCGGGCCACGGCACGGTGGTTGGGGACCACTGCTCTAAAGGTCTCCAGGAGCAAACTCAAGTGTGAAGTGTTCATTATTTAGATTAAAACCTCCACCAAGCATGACAAATACAATAATTTCATTAAAAAATAGATTTTAAATTGATAAATAATAATACATTTTATTCTATTTGGATTCATTTACAAAATTATTTTCAGTCCAAAAAAATATTAATTATTTACTTTTGTCCGGGAATGGCTGAACATAAAGGATTTTTCTTTGTTGACATGGTTATCCTGATTACTGGTTATATTAAAACCTCTAAAATGCATATCACAGTTATTAAAAACTATTTAAATAACAGTTTTGTACGTACAAAACGTGCAGTTACGCAACATTTTGTCTCCTGACCTCTAAAGCAGGGGTCAGCAACCTTTTTGAAACCAAGAGCTACTTCTTGGGTACTGATTAATGCGAAGGGCTACCAGTTTGATACACACTTAAATAAATTGCCCTAAATAGCCAATTTGCTCAATTTACCTTCAATAAATAATTATATATATATATATAAATGGGTATTTCTGTCTGTCATTCCATTGTACATTTTTTTTCCTTTTACGGAAGGTTTTTTGTAGAGAATAAATGATGAAAAAAACACTTAATTGAACAGGTTAAAAGAGGAGAAAAAATATGACAATAAAAAAATCAAACATAGTTTATCTTCAATTTCGACTCTTTAAAATTCAACCGAAAAAAATGAATACAAAAACTAGCTAATTCGAATCTTTTTGAAAAAATTAAAAAAAAAAATTTATGGAACATCATTAGTAATTTTTCCCGATTAAAATTAATTTTAAAATTTTGATGACATGTTTTAAATAGGTTGAAAT
This sequence comes from Nerophis ophidion, assembly GCF_033978795.1. NCBI lineage: Eukaryota > Metazoa > Chordata > Actinopteri > Syngnathiformes > Syngnathidae > Nerophis > Nerophis ophidion. The sequence continues at coordinate 88,279,591 of NC_084611.1, forward strand.
CCAATCTGCACTTTGTTAGAATATATAACAAATTGGACCAAGCTATATTTCTAACAAAGACAAATCATTATTTCTTCTAGATTTTCCAGGACAAAAATGTTAAAAGACATTGAAATAAGATTTAAAATTGATTCTACAGATTTTCTAAATTTGTCTGAATATTTTTTTTGAATTTTAATCATAATAACTTTGAAGAAATACTGTATATCACAAATATTCTTTGTCGAAAAAACAGAAGCTAAAATGAAGAATTAAATTAAAATGTATTTATTATTATACACAAAAAAAAATACTTGAACATTGATTTAAATTGTCAGGAAAGAAGAGGAAGGAATTTAAAAGGTAAAAAGGTACATGTGTTTAAAAATCCTAAAATCATTTTAAGGTTGTATTTTTTTTCCAAAATTGTCTTTCCGAAAGTTATAAGAAGCAAAGTAAAAAAATAAATGAATTTATTTCAACAAGTGAAGACCAAGTCTTTAAAATATTTTCTTGGATTTTCAAATTCTATTTGAGTTTTGTCTCTTTTAAACTTAAAAATGTCGAGCAAAGCGAGACCAGCTTGCTAGTAAATACATAAAATGTAAAAAATAGAGGCAGCTCACTGGTAAGTGCTGCTATTTGAGCTATTTTTAGAACAGGCCAGCGGGCGACTCATCTTGTCCTTACGGGCACCGCGTTGGTGACCCCTGATTTAGATTATAACCTCTACCAAGCATGAACAATACAATAATTTAATAAAAATGCATTTAAATTGATAAATAATAATACATTTTATTTATTTGGATTCATTTCCAAAATAATTTTTTGTCCAAAAAATACTAATTGTTTACTTTAGTCGGGGAATGGCTGAACATAAAGGGTTTTTTTTTTTGTTGACATGGTTATCCTGATTATTGGTCACATTAAAACCTCTAAAATGCATATCACAGTTATTAAAAACAATTTAAATAACAGTTTTCTACGTACAAAATGTTCAGTTACGCAACATCCTGTCTCGTAACCTCTAAAGCAGGGGTGTCGAACTCATTTTAGATGGGGGGCCACATGGAGAAAAGTCTACTCCCAAATGGGCCGGACTGGTAAAATCATGGCACGATAACTTAAAAATAAAGACAAATTTTCTTTGTTTAAAAATAGAACAAGCGCATTCTGAAAATGTACAAATCATAATGTTGTTTGTTTTTATTTACATTTACATGTTGCGGTTAATAGTATTCTTCCTTCATTTGACGTTATTTATACTTTCTAAAATAAATAATGTGATAATGTTTAGCAGTCAACTCAATGGTGTTATTTTTCAATCTATCAAGATATAAAAAAACTATATCAAAATCAAATTACAGGATGTTATTTGCGTAGTTTGCTCATTTTCCTCAACTGGCGCACTAACACCATGTGGATTATTTTGTACATACGTAGCATCATCTACAAAGATACAAAGAATTGCTATTGCGACATCTAGTGGACACATTTAGAACAGCAGTTTCTTTCATTCAAAAATTTCAGCTCATTTTTATACTTAGCAAACATCCTCCTGCGGGCCGAATAAGACCTGTTCGAGGGCCTGATCCAGCCCTCGGGCCACAATTTTGACACTCCTGCTCTGAAGGTTTCGTGGCCACATGCGTGGACAGCAACTTTTAGCTCTTATTTCCAAAATTGAGCACTTAAATATTTTTGGAATAATTTGAAGACCAATTAAATAGAATAATAATTTCAATAAGAAGCAGCAGCTGTTTGGTTTTATCTTAGTAGTTTTCTTTAATAAAATCAGAGGTGTTGAAATTGTCATGTAAAATCGCTAATGCTAATCCGTAGCAAGTCGATGTATATTAGCATCAAGCTGGTGCATTTTTTGGAAAAGGGGAGCCTTACTTTACTTACATTAGAGCGTTTCTTTTTGAGTACATTTCTTTGTTGGCATTGAAAATTGTATTTGAAATGGCTGAGTCTGCTCTCAGTGCTGCTGGAGCAACCACCCCTTGGAGACGCTACGCTGCTAAATATGACAAAAAACTTGGAGACGCTACGCTGCTAAAAATAACAAAAAACTTGGAGACGCTACGCTGCTAAATATGACAAAAAACTTGGAGACGCTACGCTGCTAAAAATAACAAAAAACTTGGAGACGCTACGCTGCTAAATATGACAAAAAACTTGGAGACGCTACGCAGCTAAAAATAACAAAAAAACTAACAATAAGGTAAAGTTTGGTACTACTTCAGGAATAGGGTTGGAAGATTTGAAAAATGTATTAAAAACATTTAAATAAATAAGAATAATCCTGCAAATAATTAGAATTTTTTTAGAAAGAATTGTAAAAATTATTTAGAAAATTTGAAGAAGAGTTTGAAAAATTCAGAGAATCATTTGAGAAATATTTTTGGAATAATTTGAAGACCAAATAAAACAAATAATAATGTAAATAAGAAGCAGCAGCTGTTTGGTTGCTTCTTAGTAGTTTTCTTTAATAAATTCGGAGGTGTTGAAATCGCCATGTAAAATCGCTAATGCTAATCCGTAGCATGTCAATAGCAAAACCAATGTATATTAGCATCAAGCTAGTGCATTTTTGGAAAAGTACTAATCTACATTGGATTTTGCGATTCAGGAATGGGGTTAGAGAATTTGAAACATTAAAAAAATAAAAATTAATAAGAATAATCCTGCAAATAATTCTAATTTTTTTAGTAAGATGTGTAAAAAATTTTTTAGAAAAGTTTTAAAAATTCACAGAATCATTTGAGAACTATTTTTGGAATAATTCGAAGACCAAATAAAACGAATAATAATTTAAATAAGAAGCAGCAGCTGTTTGGTTGCATCTTAGTAGTTTTCATTAACGAATTTGGAGGTGTTGAAATCGCCATGTAAAATCGCTAATGCTAATCCTTAGCATGTCAATAGCAAAACCAATGTATATTAGCATCAAGCTAGTGTATTTTTCGAAAAGTACTAAATCTACATTGGATTTTGCAATTCAGGAATGGGGTTGGAAATTTTGAAACATTAAAAAAATAAAAATTAATAAGAATAATCCTGCAAATAATTATAATTTTTTAGTAAGATTTGTAAAAATTATTTAGAAATTTTGAAGAAAAGTTTAAAAAATTAACAGAATCATTTGAGAAATATTTTTGGAATAATTTGAAGACCAAATAAATAGAATAATAATTTAAATAAGAAGCAGCAGCTGTTTGGTTGCATCTTAGTAGTTTTCATTAACGAATTTGGAGGTGTTGAAATCGCCATGTAAAATCACTAATGCTAATCCGTAGCATGTCAATAGCAAAACCAATGTATATTAGCATCAAGCTAGTGCATTTTTGGAGAATTTGAAACATTAAAAAAAATAAAAATTAATAAGAATAATCCTGCAAAAAATTATAATTTTTTTAGTAAGATTTGTAAAAATGATTTAGAAATTTTGAAGAAAAGTTTTAAAAATTCACAGAATCATTTGAGAAATATTTTTGGAATAATTTGAAGACCAAATAAAACGAATAATAATTTAAATAAGAAGCAGCAGCTGTTTGGTTGCATCTTAGTAGTTTTCATTAATAAATTCAGAGGTGTTGAAATCGCCATGTAAAATCGCTAATGCTAATCCGTAGCATGTCAATAGCAAAACCAATGTATATTAGCATGAAGCTAGTGCATTTTTCGAAAAGTACTAAATCTACATTGGATTTTGCGATTCAGGAATGGGGTTGGAGAATTTGAAACATTAAAAAAATAAAAAATTAATAAGAATAATCCTGCAAATAATTCTATTTTTTTTAGTAAGATGTGTAAAAATTATTTAGAAAAGTTTTAAAAATTCACAGAATCATTTGAGAAATATTTTTGAAATAATTCGAAGACCAAATAAAACGAATAATAATTTAAATAAGAAGCAGCAGCTGTTTGGTTGCATCTTAGTAGTTTTCATTAATAAATTCAGAGGTGTTGAAATCGCCATGTAAAATCGCTAATGCTAATCCGTAGCATGTCAATAGCAAAACCAATGTATATTAGCATCAAGCTAGTGCATTTTTGGAAAAGTACTAAATCTACATTGGATTTTGCGATTCAGGAATGGGGTTGGAGATTTTGAAACATTAAAAAAATAAAAATTAATAAGAATAATCCTGCAAATAATTATAATTTTTTTAGTAAGATTTGTAAAAATAATTTAGAAATTTTGAAGAAAAGTTTTAAAAATTCACAGAATCATTTGAGAAATATTTTTGGAATAATTCGAAGACCAAATAAAACGAATAATCATTTAAATAAGAAGCAGCAGCTGTTTGGTTGCATCTTGGTAGTTTTCATTAATAAATTCAGAGGTGTTGAAATCGCCATGTAAAATCGCTAATGCTAATCCGTAGCATTTCAATAGCAAAACCAATGTATATTAGCATCAAGCTAGTGCATTTTTGGAAAAGTACTAAATCTACATTGGATTTTGCGATTCAGGAATGGGGTTGGAGAATTTGAAACATTAAAAAAATAAAAATTAATAAGAATAATCCTGCAAATAATTCAAATTTTTTAGTAAGATTTGTAAAAATTATTTAGAAATTTTGAAGAAAAGTTTTAAAAATTCACAGAATCCTTTGAGAAATATTTTTGGAATAATTTGAAGACCAAATAAAACGAATAATAATTTGAATAAGAAGCAGCAGCTGTTTGGTTGCATCTTAGTAGTTTTCATTAATAAATCCCGAGGTGTTGAAATCGCCATGTAAAATCGCTAATGCTGATCCGTAGCATGTCAATAGCAAAACCAATGTATATTAGCATCAAGCTAGTGCATTTTTCGAAAAGCACTAAATCTACATTGGATTTTCAGATTCAGGAATGGGGTTGGAGAATTTGAAACATTAAATAAATAAAAATTAATAAGAATAATCCTGCAAATAATTCAATTTTTTTTAGTAAGATGTGTAAAAAATATTTAGAAAAGTTTTAAAAATTCACAGAATCATTTGAGAAATATTTTTGGAATAATTCGAAGACCAAATAAAACGAATAATAATTTAAATAAGAAGCAGCAGCTGTTTGGTTGCATCTTAGTAGTTTTCATTAATACATTCAGAGGTGTTGAAATCGCCATGTAAAATCGCTAATGCTAATCTGTAGCATGTCAATAGCAAAACCAATGTATATTAGCATCAAGCTAGTGCATTTTTGGAAAAGTACTAAATCTACATTGGATTTTGCGATTCAGGAATGGGGTTGGAGAATTTGAAACATTAAAAAAATAAAAATTAATAAGAATAATCCTGCAAATAATTATATTTTTTTTAGTAAGATTTGTAAAAATTATTTAGAAATTTTGAAGAAAAGTTTAAAAAATTCACAGAATCATTTGAGAAATATTTTTTGAATAATTCGAAGACCAAATAAAACGAATAATAATTTAAATAAGAAGCAGCAGCTGTTTGGTTGCATCTTAGTAGTTTTCATTAATAAATTCAGAGGTGTTGAAATTGTCATGTAAAATCGCTAATACTAATCCGTAGCATGTCAATAGCAAAACCAATGTATATTAGCATCAAGCTAGTGCATTTTTCGAAAAGTACTAAATCTACATTGGATTTTGCGATTCAGGAATGGGGTTGGAGAATTTGAAACATTAAATAAATAAAAATTAATAAGAATAATCCTGCAAATAATTCTAATTTTTTAGTAAGATGTGTAAAAATTATTTAGAAAAGTTTTAAAAATTCACAGAATCATTTGAGAAATATTTTTGGAATAATTCGAAGACCAAATAAAACGAATAATAATTTAAATAAGAAGCAGCAGCTGTTTGGTTGCATCCTAGTAGTTTTCATTAACAAATTCAGAGGTGTTGAAATCGCCATGTAAAATCACTAATGCTAATTCGTAGCATGTCAATAGCAAAACCAATGTATATTTGCATCAAGCTAGTGCATTTTTGGAAAAGTACTAAATCTACATTGGATTTTGCGATTCAGGAATGGGGTTGGAGAATTTGAAACATTGAAAAAATAAAAATTAATAAGAATAATCCTGCAAATAATTATAATTCTTCAGTAAGATTTGTAAAAATTATTTAGAAATTTTGAAGAAAAGTTTAAAAATTCACAGAATCATTTGAGAAATATTTTTGGAATAATTTGAAAACCAAATAAAACGAATAATAATTTAAATAAGAAGCAGCAGCTGTTTGGTTGCATTTTAGTAGTTTTCATTATTAAATTCAGAGGTGTTGAAATTGTCATGTAAAATCGCTAATGCTAATCCGTAGCATGTCAATAGCAAAACCAATGTATATTAGCATCAAGCTAGTGCATTTTTCGAAAAGTACTAAATCTACATTGGATTTTGCGATTCAGGAATGGGGTTGGAGAATTTGAAACATTAAAAAAATAAAAATTAATAAGAATAATCCTGCAAATAATTATAATTTTTTAGTAAGAATTGTAAAAAATATTAAGAAAGTTTGAAGAAAAGTTTTAAAAATTCACAGAATCATTTCAGAAATATTTTTGGAATAATTCGAAGACCAAATAAAACGAATAATAATTTAAATAAGAAGCAGCAGCTGTTTGGTTGCATCTTAGTAGTTTTCATTAACGAATTCGGAGGTGTTGAAATCGCCATGTAAAATCGCTAATGCTAATCCGTAGCATGTCAATAGCAAAACCAATGTATATTAGCATCAAGCTAGTGCATTTTTGGACAAGTACTAAATCTACATTGGATTTTGCGATTCAGGAATGGGGTTGGAGAATTTGAAACATTAAATAAATAAAAATTAATAAGAATAATCCTGCAAATAATTCTAATTTTTTAGTAAGATGTGTAAAAATTATTTAGAAAAGTTTTAAAAATTCACAGAATCATTTGAGAAATATTTTTGGAATAATTCGAAGACCAAATAAAACGAATAAGAATTTAAATAAGAAGCAGCAGCTGTTTGGTTGCATCTTAGTAGTTTTCATTAACGAATTTGGAGGTGTTGAAATCGCCATGTAAAATCGCTAATGCTAATCCGTAGCATTTCAATAGCAAAACCAATGTATATTAGCATCAAGCTAGTGCATTTTTGGAAAAGTACTAAATCTACATTGGATTTTGCGATTCGGTCGGTGTCCAAAAAAGTACCGTATTCCGGACCCGTCCCTAATTACCACCACCTACAGGACAGGAGTGGAATGTCAACTAGTCTGTAGACATTATGCTTGTATTTCCAGAGTTTTAGGAGAAAATAAAATGTTTTATTTTGAAACAAAGTCGATCCGGATCTAATCCAGATCGCTCGTCTCATATAGATGCATCGTCCGATAAAGTTTAGGCCTTGGCGGAGGTCATAGGGCGGTGTCGTTTGGTGATGACGGTGGAGGACATCGAGAAAGACCAGCTGATACAATGTCGCATGTGATGCTTGATGAAGAGACGCTTTGAAGGACAGGAAGGAGAAATGGACGCCGGGAGGTACAGGAAGTGGATCGGACTGTGATCTGCTTCCGGCTGACACAGCAATAATATTGTCCGGCCAACACGGGTCTTTCTGTGTTTGGTGGCGGGACGGGTGGGGGGGTGAGGATGAGGAAGAGGACCATGGGGGGAGGGGGGGGGAGTTACTTACGTGAAGGCGAAGGCCACCAGAGCACCACTAACCACTATAAAGTCCAGAATGTTCCACAGGTCGCGGAAGTAGGAGCCCTGGTGGAGGAACAGGCCTAGAACCACCATCTGGAAGACAGGGGGGGGCGTGCTCAGTCGCTACGGCAACGGACTTATGTTGACATCATATTCGAATTGGACGCTCTAATTCAGGGGTGTCCAAACTTTGTCCACTGAGGGCCACACACTGAAAATTCAAATATATGTATAAAAAAATATACATTTCAGCCTCCACTCAGGCTGAAGGGTTTTGGTCCCAAAAAATATAAAAAAAGTGTCATTATTCTGTATTTTTTAGAAATTATTATTCAAGTTTTAAATATCTAGATCAGTGGTTCTTAACCTTGTTGGAGGTACCGAACCCCCACATTCACCCAACCCTTCTTAGTGAACAATAAAATGTTTAGTTTTTTTCCAATTCAAGACAAAGTTATATGTTTTTGGTAAAACTTTAGTATGGGGAACATACCGTATTCCCTTGAATAAATTTAAAACCTCTTCTCACCCCTGCACTTACCAAAGGCATGCGGTAAAAGTAAGCAGGCGCTAATAATTATAAAACCTCTTCTTACCCCTGCACTTACCAAAGGCATGCGGTAAAAGTAAGCAGGCGCTAATAATCATAAAACCTCTCCTCACCCCTGCACTTACCAAAGGCATGCGGTAAAAGTAAGCAGGCGCTAATAATCATAAAACCTCTTCTTACCCCTGCACTTACCAAAGGCATGCGGTAAAAGTAAGCAGGCGCTAATAATCATAAAACCTCTTCTTACCCCTGCACTTACCAAAGGCATGCGGTAAAAGTAAGCAGGCGCTAATAATCATAAAACCTCTTCTCACCCCTGCACTTACCAAAGGCATGCGGTAAAAGTAAGCAGGCGCTAATAATCATAAAACCTCTTCTTACCCCTGCACTTACCAAAGGCATGCGGTAAAAGTAAGCAGGCGCTAATAATCATAAAACCTCTTCTTACCCCTGCACTTATCAAAGGCATGCGGTAAAAGTAAGCAGGCGCTAATAATCATAAAACCTCTTCTTACCCATGCACTTACCAAAGGCATGCGGTAAAAGTAAGCAGGCGCTAATAATCATAAAACCTCTTCTTACCCCTGCACTTACCAAAGGCATGCGGTAAAAGTAAGCAGGCGCTAATAATTATAAAACCTCTTCTCACCCCTGCACTTACCAAAGGCATGCGGTAAAAGTAAGCAGGCGCTAATAATCATAAAACTTCTTCTTACCCCTGCACTTACCAAAGGCATGCGGTAAAAGTAAGCAGGCGCTGATAATCATAAAACCTCTTCTCACCCCTGCGCTAACCAAAGGCATGTGGTAAAAGTAAGCAGGCGCTAATAATTATAAAACCTCTTCTTAACCCTGCACTTACCAAAGGCATGCGGTAAAAGTAAGCAGGCGCTAATAATTATAAAACCTCTTCTTACCCCTGCGCTTACCAATGGCATGCAGTAAAAAATTGAGTGTGATAAAAAAAAAAATAATAATAAAAAATTATTCTGTGGCCGCGACCCTGGGGTTGGCCCGCCGGACACATGCATATCGCTGCTTTTCATACGAGAATGCAATGCATACTTGGTCAAAAGCCATACCTTTTACACTGATGGTTGTGATATTAACAACTTTAACACTTTTGCTAATATGCGCCACACTCTGTGAACCCACACCAAACACATTTCTTGGAGAACATTGGCTCTGTAACACATTTTAAACGCAACATAAGAAATACCCAGAATTCCAATGCATCCATGACTCTTGGCTATATTATACACGCGCTCCCAACCCCGCCCACCTCAACCGACTCACGGGGGGGGGGGGGTGTGCAAGCGGGTGTATGATATAGGGGACGGCGTGGCGCAGTGGAAGAGTGGCCGTGCACAACCCGAGGGTCCCTGGTTCAAATCCCACCTAGTACCAACCTCGACACGTCCGTTGTGTCCTGAGCAAGACACTTCACCCTTGCTCCTGATGGGTGCTGGTTGGCGCCTTGCATGGCAGCTCCCTCCATCAGTGTGTGAGTGTGTGTGTGAATGGGTGAATGTGGAAGTAGTGTCAAAGCGCTTTGAGTACCTTGAAGGTAGAAAAGCGCTATACAAGTACAACCCATTTGTCATTTATATAGCCAAGAGTCATAGATGCATTGGAATTCCGGGTCATTCTTATGTTGCGTTTAGAATGTGTTACAGAGCCAATGTTGTCCAGAAATGTGTTTGGTGTGGGTTCACCGAGTGTGGCGCATATTTGTAAGAGTGTTAAAGTTGTTTATATCACAACCATCAGTGTGACCTGTATGGCTGTGGAACCAGGGTCCGACTTATTTAAGTGTTAGAAAATAAATTACACATTTTTTTTTACTGTTTACTTTTAACACAATAATCTCGAGATCGACTTCAGATCTATCCGTCAATTATAAGTTTTATTGTTGTTTATGTGTTTTTTGTTTGTTTTAGGCCCTTCTTTAAAAAAAAAAAAAAACAGCTAAGTTTTTATATGGCAAACACAAAATATGCAACATTCTCCCCCCAAAAATATGTCTAAGTGGAAAATTTGACGTGACGTAATTAGAGCCTTGAATAGGTCAATAATTCCTAAAGACTGACTTTGATTCATTATTATTTTTTAAAGAAAGAGACAGCCTGCATGGCAGCTTTGTGTTATTAGAGTAAACATTGCGACATTTTCTTGTTACATTTCACCCGTTTGCTCTTTTTTATATCACTTTTTGCGTTTAAAATGTTTTTCAAATCCATCCATCCATCCATCATCTTCCGCTTATCCGAGGTCGGGTCGCGGGGGCAACAGCCTAAGCAGGGAAACCCAGACTTCCCTCTCCCCAGCCACTTCGTCTAGCTCTTCCCGGGGGATCCCGAGGCGTTCCCAGGCCAGCCGGGAGACATAGTCTTCCCAACGTGTCCTGGGTCTTCCCTGTGGCCTCCTACCGGTTGGACGTGCCCTAAACACCTCCCTAGGGAGGCGTTCGGGTGGCATCCTGACCAGATGCCCGAACCACCTCATCTGGCTCCTCTCGATGTGGAGGAGCAGCGGCTTTACTTTGAGTTCCTCCCGGATGGCAGAGCTTCTCACCCTATCTCTAAGGGAGAGACCTGGAAACTCATTTGGGCCGCTTGTACCCGTGATCTTATCCTTTCGGTCATGACCCAAAGCTCATGACCATAGGTGAGGATGGGAACGTAGATCGACCGGTAAATTGAGAGCTTTGCCTTCCGGCTCAGCTCCTTCTTCACCACAACGGATCGGTACAACGTCCGCATTACTGAAGACGCCACACCGATCCGCCTGTCGCTCTCACGATCCACTCTTCCCCCACTCGTGAACAAGACTCCTAGGTACTTGAACTCCTCCACTTGGGACAGGGTCTCCTCCCCAACCCGGAGATGGCATTCCACCCTTTTCCGGGCGAGAACCATGGACTCGGACTTGGAGGTGCTGATTCTCATTCCGGTCGCTTCACACTCGGCTGCAAACCGATCCAGTGAGAGCTGAAGATCCCGGTCAGATGAAGCCATCAGGACCACATCATCTGCAAAAAGCAGAGACCTAATCCTGCGGTCACCAAACCGGAACCCCTCAACGCCTTGACTGCGCAGAGAAATTCTGTCCATAAAAGTTCTGAACAGAATCGGTGACAAAGAACAGCCTTGGCGGAGTCCAACCCTCACTGGAAATGTGTTCGATTTACTGCCGGCAATGCGGACCAAGCTCTGGCACTGATCGTACAGGAAGTGGACCGCCACAATAAGACAGTCCGGTACCCCATACTCTCTGAGCACTCCCCACAGGACTTCCCGAGGGACACGGTCCAATGCCTTCTCCAAGTCCACGAAGCACATGTAGACTGGTTGGGCAAACTCCCATGCACCCTCAAGAACCCTGCCGAGAGTATAGAGCTGGTCCACAGTTCCACGACCAGGACGAAAACCACACTGTTCCTCCTGAATCCCAGGTTCGACTCTCCGTATTTTTAAAATGTGCCGTGGGGTCGTTAAAAAAATTACCTGCGGGCCGCTGCACTTTGGACACCCCTGCTCTAATTTTTAAGAAAAACTAGCCGATTCCAATATCGCCACGAAAATTGCCAGAGACGTCCATTATGACAGGACACAGGTAAAAGTCTCGAGAACCCATGTTTGAAAACTAACAGGAAGTCGGACATTTTTAAGTCAGAAACAGGGGTCGTATTTTAACGAACTCCCTCTAGGGACTTCAGTTGCGGTTAAAATGACAACTACTACAACTATAAGCGATGATACATTTCCAAAGAATTTTGCTTACGCCATGCGATGTGGGCGTGGCTTGGCGCCCAATTTTGATTTGATTAATCTTCGCAAAAATCCGTCAACATCTTTACTGTCTTGCTTCTGGTGAGGGCGGTCACATTTTTTTCCCGCTTCCCCTCCGGGTGATGGACAGCGCTTCATAGCAGCAGTCGCCCTCCAGGGCTCCAACTCCCCACCCCCTCTGTTGTGAGTTGTCAAGATTAAATGTAACGTGTTTATGTGTGCGTTGCATGGCGTTTTTTTTCCCACTCCAGACTGGGCGCCCCTTGAGGAGCCCAGTCGAGATTGTATTTTTTTACTCATCTTCTTCCCCGGCGTTTGACCTTTTTCTTATCTTTTACGGGGCGCCTTGTGGCGACCCGTCAACGTTCCTGTTCTGTAACCCTGTACACTGTTTCTTCGTCTAATCTTGAATGAGTTTGTGCTGAAAACCAAGTTTTGTTGTACTTGTGCAATGACAATAAAGCCCTATCCTATTTACAACCCGGCGCCACAAACTCAGATCTTGATCGGAATTGGTACAAATGTCGACGATGACGCCCTGAAGCGGTCAGAAACTCTTCGTGCCCATTGGTAGTGGGCGGAGCCTGGCGGCGAAAACTGCTCAATCATCCATCAAACTGTCACTGCCGCACTTTGGATAATAAGGTCTGATAAAAACGACTCACCTTGATCAGCATTTCAAAAGTGAACACGCCGGTGAAGACGTAGTCGAAATAGCGCAGCACCTGCGGATGAAACGTAGTTAGCACGGGCCGCTACAAGCAGATGCTAAATGCATGACAGTGAGGGATGTTAACATCCGACTTGAAACATCACATGTGCACGTTTAAACTTTTATGGTAGCCAGAGTTTCACCCTGGAACAAACTATTTTTTTTTGTATCCATAGGGTTCTTTTGGGAAAACTCAGTACAAAACAGTGTTCTTTCGCCACTTTGCAGTCGGCTTACTGCATCGCTGATTTTACTATTGACTCCATAGTAGCTATTTTAGTTTTCATGTACGTATGTTTTAGAGTATATCAGGTGTTTTAAGAGCATAAGAAGTTTTTGTGCAGGGCTTATGAAGACTTTAAATCAGGGGGATGGGCATAAGTCCAATAAGCAATTTGGCCTGGCGCTGTGTTTTCATATAATATACAAGTAGGCAACGGCCTAATTGCTACCCATTTTGTTGCCATCTGGTGGCCAAAGAAAGTAACTCAAATCAGTTGCTATTAATTACACATCAATGTGAATGCATGCACAGCATTCACTTATCTGACCCAATCCAAACAACCTTCCCCAGTCATGGTGCAGGCGAAAAAATTCAACCAGCACAATAAACATTATAGATATTTCTGATGGATTAAAAAGAAACTTTAAGGTTGGTTGTCACGGAAGTAAAAAAAGGTATGGGTCAAATTTTGACATTTAATAACCAGTTATAATAATAGAGTGATTCTATGTTGTCTGTCGCCATCTCCTGGTGAATGTTGGCTATGGCGTTATGGGGTTGCTTTTTGATTGCCCAACGATTTACGTGGTGTTGGGCACCTGACGGCAAGTGAGGGAGTCTGTTCTGAAGGCCACAGTAAAGAGACATAACTTCATCACCTCGCCTGGTTATTGACTCCAACCAAATATATTACACCGTCGACGAGCAAAAGGAAGAAATAAATGGCAGAACGAAGGTTACTCAGATAGTGAATTTTTTTTTTTTTTTTAGTAACCAGCAAGCACAGTACAGTTAGTAGAACAACTGTGTTTTTATTACTGTGTATTTGATAGGTGCCGTCTGAAATTGAACAATTTCTTTTATTTATATATATAATAAAATACATATATATATAAATATATAATTCACTGAAAATCAAGTATTTCATATATATATATATATATATATATATATATATATATATATATATATATATATATATATATGAAATACTTGACTTTCAGTGAATTCTAGATATATATATATTTATTTTATTATATATATACAAATAAAAGAAATAGTTGAATTTCAGACGGCACCAATGAAATACACAGTAATAAAAACTGTTGTTCTACCAACTGTACTGTGCTTGCTGGTTACTAAAAAACAACAGCAACCCTTACCTTTCACTATTTGAGTAACCTTTGTTCTGCCATTTATTTCTTAATTTTGCTCGTCGACGGTGTAATATATTGGGTTGGAGTCAATAACCAGGCGAGGTGATGAAGTTATGTCTCTTTACTGTGGGCTTCAGAATAGACTATATATATATATATATATATATATATATATATATATATATATATATATATATATATATATATATATATATATATATATATATATATATATATATATATATATATATATATATATGAAATACTCAAGTTGGCGAATCGTAGATGTGAATATCTTCCTCCCCTCTTAACCATATCAATAAAAACACAACATGTCAACATTTTTACAAAACGCTCCAAAGAGGCGAGATTACTCATACTGCGCTGGGGGTGGGTTAGGGTGAACAAATCAAGCGCTCCTTTTCGACTACTCATGCCTGTCGTAAACATCACCTGAGCTTCCTGTAAACAAAGATGGTTTCCGACTGCTATTTGCATCAAATAATATAGGTCTTCAGAAGCAGGAAGTAGTAAGTATGTGTAAATAAACGTGCATTCCTACTTTCAACGGTGGAAAAGCATATTTTTAAAAAAGTTTGGGGGGGGGACACTTTGTCCGAGGTTCTCACGTTGTTTTGAGGTGAATCCGGGGACACCGGGTCTTCTGCGGCGAGCGCGATGCTGCTCATGGCGATGACGGACAAAATGCTGAACTCAAAGTACTTGAGTGTCAGGATGTAGTGGCAGCACTTCCGGAACCTGGGGAGCAAACAGTGTCCACAAAGTGAAGCGCAGCAGGCCTGGTCAGGAAGACATCAGGACGAGGGCGACTCACGGGTTGGTGGTAGACATGATGAAGCAGGAGCTGTACGGAGGCATGGGCTTCGGCCCGTCCTCGTCTCCTTCGTCGTCATCGTCCTCCTTCTTCTCCTCGTTCTTCTTCTGATCCGTGTTGGCGTTCTTGTTCACTGCGGGGGGCGATACGCAGACGTTGAAGCCCTCGAAAGGCGACAGAGGGCAGAGGGACTCACCTTGCAGGATGGCGTTGGTGGACGGGTAGGGGTAGACGGGGGGCATGTCGATGCTGGTGTAGTCGGGCTTGGCCATGCTGCTCAGGATCAGGCTGTCCATGCTGTGGAGAAGCGTGTGGGTGTCGGCATCGCAGCAGTTCAGCAGGTTGTTGACGTCGTCGGGGTGGTCCGGCGGCAGGTCGTACGGCCGACTGGCGAGCCTGCTGTTGTTGCGCAGGTTGTCCAAGTCCTCGTTGTGCTGCTGGATGGGCCGCGTGGTGGACAGGCTGGTCCCTGTGCCGTGGTGCTCCCTGGGGGTGGGGAGGGGAAGAATGAGCCCTGATGCTACCATCCAGCAAATCACAAGCTTTACTTGTTACCATCTAGCCAATCACAGGCCATACCTGCTGGCATTCAGCCAATCACATGCCTTATCTGCTACGCATCGGCTAACCACGAGCCTCATCTGCTACCAGGCTGCCAAGTACAAGCCTTATCTGCTATCATCCAGACAATTACAAGCCTTACATGCTATCATTTAACCAATCACAAGCCTTATCTGCAACCATTCTACCAATCACAAGTGTTACTTGCTACCATGCAGCCAACCACAAGGCTTACCGGGCTACTATCCAACCAATCACAAATCCTACGTAGATTAAGCTGCTACCATTCCTTATTTGCAACCATCCAGTCAATCAGAAAACTAACCTGCTACCATACAACAAATCACAAGCTTTAACTGCTAATATCCAGCCAATCAGAAGCCTTAATTGCTACCGTGAACCAACCACAAGCCTTACTTGCTACAATTCAGCCGATAAGAATCCTTACTTGCTACAATCCAACTAATCACAAGCCTTATTTGCTACTATCCAACCAATCACAAGCCTTATTTGCTACTATCCAACCAATCACAAACCTTAACTGCTACCATCCAGCCAATCACAAGCCTTACCTGCTACAATCCAGCCAATCACAAGCCTTACCTGCTACAATCCAGCCAATCAGAAGCCGTATCGGCTACCATCCGATTAATCAGAATCCTTATCTGCTACTATCCAACTAATCACAAGCCTTACTTGTTACAATCCAACCAATCACAAGCCTTGATTGCTATCATCCAACCAATCACAAGCCTTAACTGCTATCATCTAGCCAATCACAAGCCTTACTTGCTATCATCCAACCAATCACAAGCCTTACCTGCTACCACCCAGCCAATCAGAAGCCTTACTTACTACCATCAACCAATCACAAGCCTTACTTGCTACCATTCAGCCGATAAGAATCCATACTTGCTACAATCCAACTAATCACAAGCCTTATTTGCTACTATCCAACCAATCACAAGCCTTATTTGCTACTATCCAACCAATCACAAACCTTGACTGCTACAATCCAGCCAATCACAAGCCTTACCTGCTACAATCCAGCAAATCAGAAGCCTTACTTGCTACCATCCAACCAATCACAAGCCTTACTTGCTACCATCCATCCAATCACAAGCCTTATCTGCTACCATCAGATCAATCGGAATCCTTACCTGCTACCATCCAGCCAATCAGAAGCCTTGCTTGCTACCATCAACCAATCACAAGCCTTACTTGCTACCATTCAGCCGATAATAATCCATACTTGCTACAATCCAACTAACAACAAGCCTTATTTGCTACTATCCAACCAATCACAAGCCTTACCTGCTACAATCCAGCAAATCAGAAGCCCTACTTGCTACCATCCAACCAATCACAAGCCTTATCTGCTACCATCCGATCAATCGGAATCCTTACCATTCAGCCGATAAGAATCCTTACTTGCTACAATCCAACTAATCACAAGCCTTACTTGCTACTATACAACCAATCACAAACCTTAACTGCTACCATCCAGCCAATCACAAGTCATACCTGCTACAATTCAGCATATCAGAAGCATTACTTGCTACCATCCAACCAATCACAAGCCTTAACTGCTATCATCTAGCCAATCACAAGCCTTACTTGCTATCATCTAGCCAATCACAAGCCTTACTTGCTATCATCCGATCAATCACAATCCTTATCAGCAACTATCCAACCAATCACAAGCCTTACCTGCTATCATCCAACCAATCACAAGCCTTAACTGCTACAATCCAGCAAATCAGAAGCCTTAATTGCTACCATCCAACCAATCTCAAGCCTTATCTGCTACCATCCGATCAATCAGAATCCTTACCTGCTACTATCCAACCAATCACAAGCCTTAACTGCTACCATCCAGCCAATCACAAGCCTAAATTGCAATCATCCAACCAATCACAAGCCTTACCTGCTCAACTGCTAAAAGTTGCTGACTTTACCACAAATTAAAATAAAGAAAGTTGAGGATTTTTTTTACTCACCTTCTGGAGCGACGTCCTCTACTTCTCTCCTGGTTGCCGTGACGATGCCGCCTGCTCTTCCGACCCTCCCCGTCTTCCTCCTTCTCTCCCTCACCCTCCGCTCCCTTGGATCTGTGCCTCCTGCCCGCCTCCCCCTCCCTGGCCGCCTTGCGGTGCTGCCTGGTCCGCCGGTGCTCGTTGTTGCCCTCGCCCGCGTCGCCGCCGTGGCGAGGGGACACGCTGTAACCTTCCCTGCCCTCCCGGTTCCTGTGCCGGTGACCCCGATGACTCCGGTGGCCATGCCTCTCCTCTCCCGCCTGGGCCTCCTGGTTGTTGGACTCTGGGTCCACGTCGGCTCCCTCTACCCCAAGCTGGTCCTGGCCCGGAGTCTCCGGTCCAGCAGCCTTCTGGTGGTGGTGATGATGATGGTGGTGGTGGCGGTGATGATGGTGGTGGGCCACGCGGTGGCTGTGGTCCAGATCCTGCCGCCTGTACTCCAGGTCCAGAGGCAGTTGACCAGGCGGGGTCTTGTTGGTGTTGTTGTTGCGGTTATCCTGTGGATTTACCACAAGCGGACGGTCCAAGTGGGTCTTCATGTCCCCACGTCCTGTTCGTGGATACGACACCTGCAAGGAAAGAGGAGAATGTCAGATGATCCAACTTCAATTGAACTTCACCCGGGTTTCGTCAATAACTAACGGACTCTCCCATCTGTTAGTCCGATTTCAACTCGGACCTGGCGCACTCGCGAAAACCTACAGCATGATCCGTGGCATGCCTTTCGACTCCTGCCGAGAGCGCAGACTTCAAACTGCCTTCATCGTCCGGCTTTAAAAAATGGTGGAAGTCAGTCAAGTAAAATCAGACTTATAAACCATATTTTTAACCATGTCATCGCGTCCAAAACAGCCATTTTCAAGGCGAAAGTGAACAGGCAATGAAACATGACACCACCTTCCGACTCAATTCAATCCATCCATTTTCAACCGTCTGTTCCGTTCGGAGGGTGCTGGAGCCTATCCCAGTTGCATTCGGGCGGAAGGCGGGGGTACACCCTGGACAAGTCGCCACCTCATGGCAGGGCCAACACAGATAGACAGACAACATTCACACACTAGAGCCCATTTTAGTGTTGCCAATCAGCCTATCCCCGGGTGCATGTCTTTGGAAGTGGGAGGAGCCTATCCCCAGGTGCATGTCTTTGGAAGTGGGAGGAGCCTATCCCCAGGGGCATGTCTTTGAAAGTGGGAGGAGCCTATCCCCGGGTGCATGTCTTTGGAAGTGGGAGGAGCCTATCCCCAGGTGCATGTCTTTGGAAGTGGGAGGAGCCTATCCCCAGGTGCATGTCTTTGGAGGTGGGAGGAGCCTATCCCCAGGTAAATGTCTTTGGAAGTGGGAGGAGCCTATCCCCAGGTGCATGTCTTTGGAGGTGGGAGGAGCCTATCCCCAGGTGCATGTCTTTGGAAGTGGGAGGAGCCTATCCCTAGGTACATGTCTTTGGAGGTTGGAGGAGCCTATCCCCAGGTAAATGTCTTTGGAAGTGGGAGGAGCCTATCCCCAGGTGCATGTCTTTGGAGGTGGGAAGGGCCTATCCCCAGGTGCATGTCTTTGGAGGTGGGAGGAGCCTATCCCCAGGGGCATGTCTTTGGAAGTGGGAGGAGCCTATCCCCAGGTGCATGTCTTTGGAAGTGGGAGGGGCCTATCCCCAGGTGCATGTCTTTGGAAGTGGGAGGAGCCTATCCCCAGGTGCATGTCTTTGGAGGTGGGAGGAAGTCGGAGTACCCGGAGGGAACCCACGCAATCCCGGGGAGAACATGCAAACTCCACACAGAAAGATCCCGAGCCCAGGACCTTCAAATAAAGAAATAAAGAAATCGACAAACATAAAGAAAACGACTTAAAGAGAAAATGACTTCAATGGAATCGCCCTTGATGCCATCCAAAGTGCTCGTGCGTAACTTCAGTTCACAGAAATCCCCCGGGAAGACCCGGACGAACCGGCTGGAGAGAGAGGGACGTCTGGGGCTTCCCTGCTTAGGCTGCTGCGCCCGCTACCCACTTTCGGAGAAGTGCAATTAAAAACCTCTAAAGCATGGGTGTCAAAATATGCGCCACACTGTGAATCCACGCCAAACAAGAATGACAAACACATTTCGGGTGAACATCCGCACCGTAACACAACAGAACGAATACCTAGAACCCCTTGCAGCACTAACTCTTCCGGGAAACTTCCGGCGAACGGACCAATAATTAACGTTTTATTCATGCATTTTCTCTTGCTACTTCAAGGCTTGAATGTTTGGTTCATTCATTGTTATTTTATTTTCAAATTTATTATTAGCCTGTGGAAAAAATGTGATATTTACCTCAGAAGATTGCAAATAGAAAAAAAAGGCATAAAATGTTCATTTAAATTGTATTTGATATGCCATTGATTTTTTATTATTATTATTATTATTATTATTTGAAACTGGATTCTGCATGTCACTATAAAGTTATATAAGCCTTGCTTGTTCAATATTTAATGCAAAACTTGTTTGGGTCCCTATTAAAAGGTTAATTTTTTTCAACCTTGGCCCGCGGCTTTGTTCCGTTTAACATTTTGGCCCACCCTGTGTTTGAGTTTGACACCCCTGCTCTAAAGGCTTAGTGGCCACATGCGTGGACACCACCTTTTAGCTCTTTATTTCCAAAATTGCGTACACTACTGAATTGGGGTCTTATGTCCACTTATGTGGACACTTATACTGCCATCTGGTGGTGTCAGAAGAGTATAACATACAAAGGAATTTGGAAAAAAAAAAGTGTAAAAATAAGAATCGGCATGTCACTAAACATGAAGTACACATTTGTGTACTTATGGACTAAGTGCATTATATCAAAAGATGAATAGTTTTTATTCTAATTAGGGTCCAATAAGCCCAAATAGCAAAAGGAACGACTGTAAACAAACAGCTTGGGCCGTAAGAGGTTTTTAAGATTGTGTTCTGATCGGGGTTTTACGCTCCCAATTTCGATACAGATCATCCATAAGTGACATCAGCTGATACCATCACATGTATCATCTATAACAGAGGTAGGGAACCTATGGCTCTAGAGCCAGATGTGGCTCTTTTGATTACTGCCCCTGGCTCTCAGATAAATGTTAGCTGACATTACTTAACACGATAAGTAATGAATAATTCCACTTGTAATCACAGTGTTAAAAATAGCGTTCAAAATATAAAACATGCTCATGCATTTAGATCCATCCATCCTTTTTCTACCGCACTTGTTCAAGTAGTTGCATTAAGGGTAAGAAGTAATTTATTTATTATTGGTTAGCATAGGACTTGCCCTCCTGGGGGTTCTTCGGACCCCCAAGCACCGACATGAGAGCCTGTTTCAGGGTTACAATATTGTTTTATTTTTCAACAAGTCTCTCGGTTGCTTTCCAGCAATTGTCTTTTTCTCTTTCGTTCTCGCTCGCGCTCTGGCTCCAGCCCCAACCCCCCGTCTCTCCTCCTGGCTGCTACTTATAAACAGAGCGACAGGTGATTAGATAACAAGGCCAAGCTGGGCCATTTACGCACCTGTCGCTGATTTCGAGGCCGATCCTGGCAACACCCGGCTTCGCTGCAGGCCCGCAGGCCACACCCCCTCCACAGTTAGCTTCAGAATAACAATATTATTACGAAGAATACGAGACCTATTATACTCTAGAAATGTTGATCTTACTTAAAAATGCACGCGTTTAGTTGTGTTCAGTGTTAAACAAAAATATTATACGGCTCTTAGAGAAATACATTTTAAAATATTTGGCTTCTTGGCTCCCTCAGCCAAAAAAGGTTCCCGACCCCTGGGTTAGAGCTTTTGATGACTGCATCTGGCTCTCAGATAAATGTTAGCTGACATTACTTAACACGATAAATAATGAATAATTCCGCTGGTAATCACAGTGTCAAAAATAACATTCCCATGCATTTTAATCCATCCATCCGGTTTCTACCGCATCTGTTCAAGAAGTCGCATTAATGGTAAGAAGCATTTTATTTATTGTTGGTAATCTTCTGAATAACAGTGTTGTTACAAAGAATAAGAGGCTTATTATGCTCTAAAATTGTTAGTCTTACTTAAAAATGCACGCATTTAATTGTATTCAATGTTAAAAAAAAAAAATATGGCTCTCATGGAAATACTTTTTAAAATATTTGGCTTTTATGGCTCTCTCAGCCATAAAGGTTCCCGACCCCTGATCTGCAAGGTAATTTGGGTTCAATTCTCAGTGAGCATCAACAATAGAAAACAAAACAAAAAGTGTGAATGAGCAGGAGTTAAGATGTCTTATTTCCTGCTTGAAAGTCATGCGCATGATGTTGCAAGCCAATGAAACCTTTGACCCGCCTCCTCCCGCCCCCGCCCAATCAAGTCACAGATATACACCAGTCGGCGAACCACACGTCTCGGCAGAGCCGCCAAAACGTCCGAAAGCCAGGTTCGCCGAGTCATATCCAGTCGACTCCTGATCGGCCCCGCCCACCCGTCCTCCTCGGCCGGGTTGCCGCTCCAGGCAGGCGTGCCCGTCCCCCGTTTCAATAACGCGATGCAAGCCCGCGGCGCCTTAAAGGGACGTTACAGCCAGCGTCTGTGAAAAGAAAGGTGGCCGACGACGATGTTGGAACCTGATCAATAAATCCAAACATGGTCGTGGTAGGCGGGGCCAAAAGCAGCAATGAGTGGGTGATAGCGTCCCTTTAAGGGCGAATGGAAATGACAGGCATCCACCATATATATCAGGAGTAGACTGCATATATATGTGTATATGTATGACTCTTTCAAGGGGGCGGGGCCTCACCTCCTCTCCTTCCTCCCCCACCTTCCAGTCCTCCTGCTCCAGCTCGTTGTAGAGCGCCTCGCGGCTCGTCATCAGATTCTGCCGGCGGATCTCGCTGGTTCGCTGCTCCCACACCGACTTGCCGCCTTTGGCGTGGTTCTTCTGCTGCTCCCTGCTGGACGGGCGATAACATTACTATTAACTGTATTAAAATTCAGTGTATGGAAAATTCAGGGTAAAAAAAATCAGTGTAAAAGCATTTCAGTGTAAAAAAAAAATCCGTATGAATAAATTCAGTGTAAAGTAATCACTATAGAATTTTTTGTGTACAAAATGTATAAAAATTCAGTGTCAAAATTTTAGTGTAAAAAAATACAGTGTAAAAAGAATCAGTGTAAAGAAATTCAGTGTATAAAAATTTAAATAAATAAAATTCAGTGTAAAAAAATATGTTAAAAAAAATTCAGTGTAAAAAAAATCCATGTATAAAAATTCAGTGTAAAATTAAAAAATTCCAATGCATAAAATTCCATCCATCCATCCATTTTCTACCGCTTATTCCATTTTTGGGGTCGCAGAGGGCACTGGCGCCTATCTCAGCTACGAAATGTATAAAAATTCAGCGTAAAAAAATTCAGTGTAAAAAAATCTGTGTCAAAATTTTAGTGTAAAAAAAATACAGTGTAAAAAAATTCACCGAAAAAAATTCAGTGTATGAAAATTAAAATAAATACAATTTTTGTGTACAAAATGTATAAAAATTCAGCGTAAAAAAATTCAGTGTCAAAATTTTAGTATAAAAAAATACAGTGTAAAAAAAATCAGTGTAAAGAAATTCAGTGTATAAAATGAAAATAAATAAAATTCAGTGCAAAAAAAATATGTTAAAAAAAGTCAGTGTAAAAAAAATCAGTGTATAAAAATTCAGTGTAAAATTAAAAAATTCCAATGCATAAAATTCCATCCATCCATCCATTTTCTACCGCTTATTCCCTTTTAGGGTGGCGGGGGGCACTGGCGCCTATCTCAGCTACAATCGGGCGAAAGGCGGAGTAAACCCTGGACAAGTCGCTACCTCATCGCAGACGCATAGAATTCAATTACAAATTTTCAGTGTAAAAAAAATTCAGTGTAAAAATTTTTGTGTAAAAAAAATTCAGTGTGAAAAAATTGTGTGAAATAAATTCAGTGTAAAGAAAATCAGTGTATAAAAATTAAATGAAAAAAAATCTGTGACAAAAACTAGTGTATAAAAATTCAGTGTTTTGAAATTCTTTGTGCAAAGTTTCAGTTTAAAAAATATGCATACATGAATTTAAAGTAAAAAAAAGTGTATAAAAATTCAGTGAAAAAATTAAAAAATCAATGTAAAAAAACAGTGTATAAAAATTTTATTGAAACAATTCTGTGTAAATTAACAAGTTCAAAAATCAGTACACATAAATTCAATGTAAAAAAAAAGTGTATAAAAATTCAGTGTAAAAAAAAACAGTGTAAAAATATTA
This sequence comes from Nerophis ophidion, assembly GCF_033978795.1. Taxonomy (NCBI): domain Eukaryota; kingdom Metazoa; phylum Chordata; class Actinopteri; order Syngnathiformes; family Syngnathidae; genus Nerophis; species Nerophis ophidion. The sequence continues at coordinate 88,303,337 of NC_084611.1, forward strand.
ATTGAAAAAAAACAAGTGTAGAATAACTAGTGTATATAAATTCAATGTGAAAAAAAATTCAGTGACAAAAACTAGTGTATAAAAATTTGGTGTTTTAAAATTCTTTGTGCAAAATTTCAGTTTGAAAAATATGCATACATAAATTTACAGTAAAAAAAAGTGGATAAAAATTCAGTTAAAAAATACAAAAATCAATGTAAAAAAAACAGTGTAAAAAATGTAATTGAAAAAATTCAGTGTAAATTAACAAGTTCAAAAATCAGTACACACAAATACAATGTAAAAAAAAAAAGTGTATAAAAATTCAGTGTAAAAATAAAAAAAAAACTGTGTAAAAATATTAAATGAAAAAAAATTAAGTGTAAAATAACTAGTGTATATAATTTCAGTGACACAAACTAGTGTATAAAAATTTGGTGTTTAAAAAATATGCATACATAAATTTACAGTAAAAAAAGTGTATACAAATTCAGTGAAAAAATAAAAAAAATCAATGTAAAAAAAACAGTGTATAAAAATTGTATTAAAAAAATTCAGTGTAAATTAACAAGTTCATATAAATTCAGTGCGAAAACAATTCAGTGTAATTTCCAAAAATTCCAACGCACATAAATTCAGTGTAAAAAAAAAAGCTTTCGTAATCAAAGACACAAATGAGCCTCCAAAAAAAGATATGTATGGAGCTTAATTTGTGTCTTCATTACTAAAAAAAATTTTGACACTGAATTTATTCATGTTTTAATTTTGTAAACTGGATTTGTTTTGTTTTTTTACATCAAATAATACTGATAATTTCATTGAAAAACATTTAATGTTTTCAAATTCAGTGTGCAAAAAGTCAGTAAATAAAAATCTGTGTAAAATTTCCAGTGTAAAAAAAAATCAGTGTATAAAAATTTAATTGAAAAACATTAAGTGTAAATTAACAAGTTCAAAAATCAGTGCACATAAATTCAATGTAAATAAGTGAATAAAAATTCAGTGTAAAAATAAAAAAAACAGTGTAAAAATATTAAATGAAAAAAAATTAAATGTAAAATAATTAATGTATATAAATTCAATGTGAAAAAAAATTCAGTGACAAAAACTAGTGTATAAAAATTTGGTGTTTAAAAAATATGCATACATAAATTTACAGTAAAAAAAAGTGTATAAAAATTCAGTGTAAAAATAAAAAAAAAACAGTGTAAAAATATTAAATGAAAACAATTAAGTGTAAAATAACTAGCGTATATAAATTCAATGTGAAAAAACATTCAGTGACAAAAACTAGTGTATGAAAATTTGGTGTTTAAAAAATATGCATACATACATTTACGGTTAAAAAAAAAGTGTATAAAAATTCAGTGTAAAAATAAAAAAAAAACAGTGTAAAAATATTAAAAGAAAAAAAGTAAGTGTAAAATAACTAGCGTGTATAAATTCAATGTGAAAAAAAATTCAGTGACAAAAACTAGTGTATAAAAATTTGGTGTTTAAAAAATATGCATACATAAATTTACAGTAAAAAAAGTGCATAAAAATTAAGTGAAAAAAAAAAAAAAAACCGGGGTAAAAATATTAAATGAAAACAATTAAGTGTAAAATAACTAGCGTATATAAATTCAATGTGAAAAAACATTCAGTGACAAAAATTAGTGTATGAAAATTTGGTGTTTAAAAAATATGCATACATACATTTACGGTTAAAAAAAAAGTGTATAAAAATTCAGTGTAAAAATAAAAAAAAAAACAGTGTAAAAATATTAAAAGAAAAAAATTAAGTGTAAAATAACTAGCGTGTATAAATTCAATGTGAAAAAAAATTCAGTGACAAAAACTAGTGTATAAAAATTTGGTGTTTAAAAAATATGCATACATAAATTTACAGTAAAAAAAGTGCATAAAAATTAAGTGAAAAAATAAAAAAATCTTTGTAAAAAAAAAACAGTGTAAAAAAATGTAATTGAAAAAATTCAGTGTAAATTAACAAGTTCAAAAATCAGTACACACAAATACAATGTAAAAAAAAAAGTGTATAAAAATTCAGTGTAAAAATAAATAAAAAACAGGAAAAATATTAAATGAAAAAAAATTAAGTGTAGAATAACTAGTGTATATAAATTCAATGTGAAAAAAAATTCAGTGACAAAAACTAGTGTATAAAAATTTGGTGTTTAAAAAATATGCATACATAAATTTACAGTAAAAAAAAAAGTGTATAAAAATTCAGTGAAAATTTAAAAAAAAAATCAATGTAAAAAAAACAGTGTATAAAAATTGTATTTAAAAAATTCAGTGTAAATTAACAAGTTCATATAAATTCAGTGTGAAAAAAATTCAGTATAATTTTCAAAAATTCCAACGCATAAAATTCCGTTACATAATTTCAGTGTCACAAATGAGCCTCCATAGAAAGATGTGTATGGAGCTTAATTTGTGTCTTCATTACTAAAAAACATTTTGACACTGAATTTATTTATGTTTGAATTTTGTAAACTGGATTTTTTTTTTACATCAAATAATCCTGATAATTTCATTGAAAAACATTTAATGTTTTCAAATCCAGTGTGCAAAAATACAGTAAATAAAAATATGTGTAAAATTTCCAGTGTAAAAAAAAAAATCAGTGTAAAAATTTTTTGTGTAAAATTCAAAAATTCAAATCAGTTCCATAAACTCGTAATAAAGACAAAGGAACCTGCATGGAGGTCTGTTCAGCGTAGTGTGTACTCACGCGGCGATGGACAGGTTGGCGGCGGACAGCGGGCTGACCTCGGCCACCTCCTTCGCCTTCTGCAACGCCGTCTTCTGATTGGCCGCCTCCTCCTGCTCCTCCTCGTCCTGACAGAGGAGAGCAGAAACTTTTCTCAACATTGAAACCTAACATGTTTACACTAAGCGACAACATGTTATATTTCATTAGCCAGCTGAATGCTAAAATCAGTAAAAAGCTTCAAATAAGAGCAAAAGCCCATCAGGTGGACTTCCTGTACCTTGGTGAGCTCCTGGGCGTTGGCCAGGTTGTCCACGGCGATGGCCAAGAAGACGTTGAGCAGCGTGTCTGTGGTGCGGGGAGTTAAGTAACAAGGACAGCGACATTCACCTTTCAGCATTTTCGTCCTCACAAACTTGTGGATTTTTGGTAAAAAAAGACCAATCCTTCAAATAAGGTATTTACTGGTGCTGTGGATCTTTAAGCACCAGGCGATTCGATTCAAAACGATTCTTGATTCAGAAAAGTGCTGCTAGGATCCTGATGAAAGTGCGGAAATACGACCATATCACACCAATTCAGGATTGAATAGAAAGTCTCCCTACTAACCCACCAGTGCCTCCAAGGAAATGCCCTCCCCTCTACCTCAAAGAACTGCTCACCCCCAAATCCTCCATACGACACCTCCGCTCCGGACAGGCTAACCTCCGAGGACAAAGCTGCGAACAGTGGTCTGTGGAACGCTCTCCCTGACCACCTGAGGGCACCACAGACTGTGAATGTTTTTAAAAAAGGCTAGAAAACCCTTCTTTTTAAAAAAAAAACTTTTTTTTTTTTAGATATATGTATACTAATTCAAGCTATTAGGCTGTTCTAGTTTTTATTTTTATGATATTTTTATTTATTTATTATCCACTATGGATTGAACTTTCACAGTAACATGTTAGACCCGCTCGACATTTATCGCTTTCTGTCCCCTAGAGCAGTGGTCCCCAACCTTTTTGTGTCCGAGGACCGGTCAACGCTTAATAATTTGTCCCGCGGCCCGGGGGGGGGGGGGTCCTTTTTTTTTCTTTTCTTTTTTTTCTTTTCTTCTTTGTCATGAAAAAGGGAGGTTTTTGTGGTTGGTGCACTAATTGTAAGTGTATATTGTGTTTTTTATGTTGATTTGGGGACCACTGCCCTCATATGCAGTCCTCTCCAAGGTTTCTCATAGTCATCATTGTCATTGTCACCGACGTCCCACTGGGTGTGAGTTTTCCTTGGCCTTATGTGGGCCTTCCGAGGATGTCGTAGTGGTTTGTGCAGCCCTTTGAGACACTAGAGATTTAGGGCTATATAAATAATAATTGATTGATTGATTGATTTTTTTTAATACATTGTAGCACTTTGAGGTTGTTTATTCAATGGAAAGTGCTTTTTACAAATAAAATCTATTATTATTATTATTTTTGGCAGCTCTAAATTGGCCCTAGTGTGTGAATGTGAGTGTGAATGTTGTCTGTCTGTGTTGGCCCTGCGATGAGGTGGCGACTTGTCCAGGGTGTACCCCGCCTTCCGCCCGAATGCAGCTGAGATAGGCTCTAGCACCCCCCGCGACCTCAAAAGGGACAAGCCGTAGAAAATGGATGGATGGATTATTATTATTATTATTATCATTATTGATTCGAAATTAATACTTGTATCTTGTAATAACATCGGCTGCAAGTTCCTCCATAATTTAGACGAAACAGCTGTGATAAATTATTAAATTACTTCGAAAAAAATTGGTTTTGTCGAATAAAATTCTAGCCAAACATTTAATGAAGTCAAATACAAATAAGGCAACAAGAGAAGTATCCACTCTGAGTGGCTGGACAGAAAAGATTTAAAAAATAAATAAATAATAAAATGTTCGATTTTTCTAAGCAGTTAAGTAAAGTTACAAATCACGACTAATTTGATTTTTAAAATAGATAGATAGATGGATGGATGGATGGATGGATGGATGGATGGATAGATAGATAGATAGATAGATAGATAGATAGATAGATAGATAGATAGATAGATAGATAGATAGATAGAACTTTATTGATTCAAAATTGAGATATCATTTAAAAAGTGAAAAGTAAATAATAAATAATGGGGGTATATGTTATTTTTTTGCATCCCCAAACAAAGGATTTAAAAGAGAAGTAGATAGTAGTTTTTTTTTTTTAAAGAATAACAAAGGACTTTAAACATTGTGTTGATATTGTTACTCACCACAAATATTAGGGGTATCACAATTTTTTATTATTCAGATTCTAAATCAAGTCATCATTTTTTGGGAATGAGTAAAAAATTGTTAAAATGTTTTTGTCAAAAATATTAAACAACTAATATTTATATTATTAGTGTTATTGATACTCGGGCTGTGGATCTTTGGGCACCACACGATTCGATTCGATTCTTAAGGGTAACGATTCGATTCAGAATCGATCCTCGATTCAAACCCCTTTTCGATTCAAAATCAATACATTTTGATAACTGGATGCCAGTTCTATGATTAACTACATTTATCCATAAAATAAATAAACAGCTCAAATAAATGTGTATATTACTTTTTTTTTTAAATGGTTTTGTTGAATTAAATTCTAGCTAAACATTTAAAAAAGTCAAATACAATTAAGGCAACAAAAGAAGTATCCACACTGAGTGGCTGGACAGCATTTAAAAAAAATTTTTTTATTCAATTAAGAAAAGTTACAAATCCCAATTAATTCGATTTTTAAAAAGATTTAATAGAGTAGTAGATAGGATTTTTTTTTTTTTTTAGATATAATATCAAAGGAATTTAAACATTGTGTTGATATAGTTACTCACAACACATCTTAGGGGCAATTTTTAATTATTCAGATTTTAAATAGTCATAATTTTTCCAGAATGGATTTTTTTAAATTAATAAAAAATTGTTGTAATGTTTATTTAAAAAACATTGTTAAACATAACTCAGTGTACAGTAATACTTGTTAAATTAGATAGATAGATAGATAGATAGATAGATAGATAGATAGATAGATAGATAGATAGATAGATAGATAGATAGATAGATAGATAGAACTTTATTAGTGTACAGTCATACCTGTTAAGCATAAATTAATGTACAGTAACACTTGTTAAGCCCTGTGATGAGGAAGTGACTTGTCCAGGGTGTACCCTGCCTTCCGCCCATGTGCAGCTGAGATAGGCTCCAGCACCCCTCGCGACCCCAAAAGGGACAAGCGGTAGAAAATGGATGGATGGACATTAAAACAACTAATATTTACGTTATAAGTGTTATTGATCATTGGGCACCACACCATTTCTTATCGATTCTTGGGGGTAACGATTCGATTCAGAATCGATCCTCGACTCAAATCCGTTCTCGATTCAAAATCAATACTTTTTGATGACACTGTAAGCCAGTGTTTTCATGCATATTTTTACTCGCTATCGTAACGTAATCAAGCTTGTGTTGTTAAAATTTACCAATAAGCTAACATATTTACGAGTGTCTGTGTTAGTATTATTAACTTATAATGCGATGTTTTTTTTTTAATTATTGTTTCAATTTTAAAAATTCCTCAGTAAATTACCCAAAACATCACAGTGGAGTTATTGAGTCTGTTTAGCTGATCGGAGAGCTAGCTTGCCCAGCCAGTGGGTGCATGACGATGGCTTCTGTTTTTTTCGGCCAGCTGTTTTTCTGCCTTGTTACAGACACAGACATAAGGTATGTAAATAAACATTTACAGAATCGTACTGTGTAAATAACTAATTTCACAATGTATATATATATCTGTAGCTTATAGTCCAGTGAGGCTAATATACATCCATCCATTTCCTACCGCTTGTCCCTTGTATGTAAAAATATTTTTTATTCTGATGAAAATTAGTGAGTCGGCGTATGTACTGGTGTGCTCTATAGTCCGGAAAATACGGTACTATAATTTTTTTTGCGCACTAATAACAACTAAATTCAACACAAAGGTAAAGCTGAAGACAATTGGGTCTGCATGTCAAATACGTATTTTGTATTTATTTTTCAGGTACGCACTTGACGAGTCACTATACCAGGGGTCACCAACCTTTTTGAAACCAAGAGCTACTTCTTGGGTACTGATTAATGCAAAGGGCTACCAGTTTGATACACACTTAAATAAATTGCCAAAAATAGCTAATTTGCTCAATTTACCTTTAATAAATATATATATATATATATATATATATATATATATATATATATATATATATATATATATACATACATACATACATACATACATATATATATGGGTATTTCTAGCTGTCATTCCGTCGTACATGTTTTTCCTTTTACGGAAGGTTTTTTGTAGAGAATAAATGAGGAAAAAAACACTTAATTGAACGGATTAAAAGAGGAGAAAACAGGAAAAAAATGAAAATTTAATTTTGAAACATAGTTTGTCTTCAATTTCGACTCTTTAAAATTCAAAATTCAACTGAAAAAAAATTTGAAAAATAGCTAATTCTAATCTTTTTGAAAAAATAAAAAAAATAATTTTTATGGAACATCATTAGTGATTAATTTTAGAATTTTGATGACATGTTTTAAATAGGTTAAAATCCAATCTGCACTTTGTTAGAATATATAACAAATTGGACCAAGCTATATTTCTAACAAAAACAAATCATTATTTCTTCTAGATTTACCAGAACAAAAATTGTAAAAGAAATTCAAAAGACTTTGAAATAAGATTTTAATTTGATTCTACAGATTTTCTAGATTCGTCAGAATATTTTTTTTATTTATTTTAATCATAAAAAGTTTGAAGAAATATTTCACAAATATTTTTCGTCAAAAAAACAGAAGCTAAAATGAAGAATTAATTAAAATGTATTTATTATTCTTTACAATAAAAAAATACATCCACTTGAGCATTGATTTAAATTGTCATGAAAGAAGAGGAAGGAATTTAAAAGGTAAAAAGGTATATGTGTTTAAAAATCTTAAAATCGTTGTTAAGGTTGTATTTTTTCTCTAAAATTGTCTTTCTGAAAGTTATAAGAAGCAAAGTAGAAAAATAAATGAATTTATTTAAACAAGTGAAGACCAAGTCTTTAAAGGGGAACATTATCACAATTTCAAAAGGGTTAAAAACAATAAAAATCAGTTCCCAGTGGCTTGTTTTATTTTTCGAAGTTTTTTTTCAAAATTTTACACCTCCCGGAATATCCCTAAAAAAAGCTTTAAAAGTGCCTGACCTTCGCTATCCGTAAATCCACCGTCCATTTCCCTGTGACGTCATACAGTGCTGCCAATACAAACATGGCGATTACCACAGCAAGATATAGCGACATTAGCTCGGATTCAGACTCGGATTTCAGCGGCTTAAGCGATTCAACAGATTACGCATGTATTGAAACAGATGGTCGGAGTACGGAGGCAGATAGCGTAAAAAAAATTGAAGAAGAAATTGAAGCTATTGACGCTATTCGGCCATAGCATGGGTGTACCTAATGAAGTGGCCAGTAGCATGGCTGCCTTATTAGCATCGCCGGTAAAATGTGCGGACCAAACGATCAGGACTTTCGCATCTTGTGACACTGGAGCAACTTAAATCCGTCGATTGGTAAGTGTTTGTTTCGCATTAAATGTGGGTATCTAGTTTCAAATGTACATACAGCTAGCCTAAATAGCATGTTAGCATCGATTAGCGTGGCATGTTAGCATCGATTAGCTGGTAGTCATGCCGTGACCAAATATGTCTGATTAGCACATAAGTCAACAACATCCACAAAACTCACCTTTGTGATTTTGTTGATTTAATCGTTGCAAATGCATCTGCAGGTTATCCATACATCTCTGTGCCATGTCTGCCTTAGCATCGCCGGTCAAATGTGAGGACACTTTGGTACATTCAATGGGGGTCTGGCGGCAGATTTCTTGCCAGTGGTGCAACTTGAATCCCTCCCTGTTAGTGTTGTTACACCTTCCGAGGCATGATGTCTCCAAGGTTCCAAAAAAATAGTCGGAAAAAACGGAAAATAACAGAGCTGAGACCCGGTGTTTGTAATGTGAAAATGAATATGGCGGGTGTGTTACCTCGGTGACGTCACGTTCTGACGTCATCGCTAAAAGACCGATAAACAGAAAGGCGTTTAATTCGCCAAAATTCACCTATTTAGAGTTCGGAAATCGGTTTAAAAAAAATACATGGTCTTTTTTCTGCACCATCAAGGTATATATTGACGCTCGCATAGGTTTGAGATGGTTTCCTGTGGACGGGACTCTCGCTGCTGTCTTGGATCCGCTGGAACTGAACTCTCGCGGCTGTGTTGGAGCCACTATGGATTGAACTTTCACAGTATCATGTTAGACCCGCTCGACATCCATTGCTTTCGGTCCCCTAGAGGGGGGGGGGGGGGGGGGGGTTGCCCACATCTGAGGTCCTCTCCAAGGTTTCTCATAGTCAGCATTGTCACTGGCGTCCCACTGGGTGTGAGTTTTCCTTGCCCTTTTGTGGGTTCTTCCCAGGATGTTGTAGTCGTAATGATTTGTGCGGTCCTTTGAGACATTTGTGATTTGGGGCTATATAAATAAACATTGATTGATTGATTGATTGATTGATTTGGTGATAATGTTCCCCTTTAAGATATTTTCTTGGATTTTCAAATTCTATTTGAGTTTTGTCTCTCTTAGAATTAAAAATGTCCAGCAAAGCCAGACCAGCTTGCTAGTAAATAAATACAATTTTAAAAAATAGAGGCAGCTCACTGGTAAGTGCTGCTATTTGAGCTATTTTTTAGAACAGGCCAGCGGGCGACTCATATGGTCCTTACGGGCGACCTGGTGACCCCTGCACTATAACATCTTTTTTGGGGGCGTCCTTGTTTTCTCCCTATTTGCAGGGGTCTTCTGCAGACTGCTTGGTGTTGTGCTTGCAGACATTTGCAAGGATACAGTTTCCAAAGAGGGTGAGTACGATGAAGAAAATGGAGAACACCATCCCCTTGTCGTTGACCCCGCCCTGGGACTCGATGCCGTCGTACATCACCACGTTCCAGTCCTCTCCAGTCAGGATCTAAGCAAAGGAAAACCCAGGTGGATTCACTACTTGAGTAACAATCATTCAAACGTCCATCACTACATTTAAGGCTGATCTACTAAACTTGTGAGCAGAGGATTGTGTCTTTTAAGTGAGCAAAATAAGGAACTAAAGATGTCCGATAATGGCTTTTTTGCCGATATTCCGATATTGTCCAACTCTTAATTACCGATATCAACCGATACCAATATATACAATCGTGGAATTAACACATTATTATCCAATGTAACAAGCTTTTCCAAAATAAATCAACTCCAGTTATGGAAAAAAAATAAATGCCAACATGGCACTGCCATATTTTGTGAAGTGAATTGAATTATATTTATATAGCACTTTTTCTCTAGTGACTCAAAGCGCTTTACATAGTGAAACCCAACCATTCAAAGCAGTGTGGGCGGCACTGGGAGCAGGTGGGTAAAGTGTCTTGCCCAAGGACACAATGGCAGTGACTAGGTTGGCAGAAGCAGGAATCGAACCTGCAACCCTGGCACGGCCGCTCTACCGACCGAGCTAAACCGCCCCACTTTGTAACTTTATTATTGAAGTCACAAAGTGCATTTTTTTTTTTTAACATGCCTAAAAACAGCAGTTTGGAATTTGGGACATGTGCAGAGTTAGTGCTGCAAGGGGTTTTTCTGGGTATTTGTTCTGTTGTGTTTTATGTTGTGGTAATGTAGTGGGAAAATCTCTGTCCTAGGGATACTGTAACAGAGAAGTACAATTCGATGCAGTACACGGTCAGTACTTGTTTGAGTCAAAATGTTGAGTGCGCCATCAAGTGGAAAGAAGGGGGACTAACATGAAAAAATGGAGGAGCAACGGTGGAATGTAGTGAACCGAAGAAGGAGGTAACACTAAAATGGTAACAAGAGCTTTGGATTCGGGAACTGAGTACACTGTTCATGTGTCTACCTGAAACACCGTCATGATGGCCGCCGCAAACGTGTCGAAGTTGGTGGGCGGGGTTCCGTCCTCAAAGTTGAACCTGCCAGACAGGAAATGGAAACGCAAAATGGACCCAAACACCTTTTGAACACACTTATGGCCAAAATGTAGGAGAGAGAAGGAAGGAAGGAAGGAAGGAAGGAAGGAAGGAAGGAAGGAAGGTAGTGAGGGAGGGAGGAAGTAAGATGAGAGGTAAGGGTTGAAGGAAGGAAATAGGAAAGAAAAAAATGTGAGAAAGAAAGGAAAGAAGGAAGAGAATGAAATAAGGAATAGAAAAAAAGGGTTAAAGGAAGGAAGGAAGGAAATATATATTGAAGAGAAAAAAGGGAAAAAGAAAGAAAGAGAAGTAGGAGAAAGAATGAAGGATGGAAAGAAGGAAGATAGGAAAGAAGGAAGGAAAGATGAGCGGAAAGCAAGAGAAAGAAGAAAGGAAGTAAGAGAAGGAAGGAAGACAAGAAATTAATGAAAGGAGAGGGAAAGGAGGAATGAAGAAAGTCAGGTAGGAAGGGAGGACAGGAGGGAGGAATAAAAGAAGGAAGGTGGGGAGGAAGGGAAAAAGTAAGAAGAAAGGCAGGAAGGAAGGAAGGAAGGAAGGAATGAGAAAAGAAGAATGAAAGGAAGTCAGGAAGGAGGGGAGGAAGGAAGGAAGGAAGGAAGGAAAGAAGGTAAGAAGGAAGGAAGGAAGGAAGGAAGGAAAGAATGAGGAATGGAGAAGGAAAGGAAGTCAGGAAGGAAGGGTGAAATGAAGAAAGAAAGAAAGAAAGAAACAAGAAAGAAAAGGAATAAAGAAAGGAGAGAAGGAGGAATAGAAGGAAGGAAGAAATGATAAATGAAGGAAGTCAGGAAGGATGGAAGAAAGGAAGGAAGGCAGGAAGGAAGGAAGAAAGGAAGGAAGGAATGAAAAAATGAGGAATGGAGAAGGAAAGAAAGTCAGGAAAGAAGGGTGAAATGAAGAAAGAAAGAAAGAAAGAAAGAAAGAAAGAAAGAAGGAAAGAAAGAAAGAAAAGGAATGAAGAAAGGAGAGAAGGAGGAATAGAAGGAAGGAAGAAATGATAAATGAAGGAAGTCAGGAAGGATGGAAGAAAGGAAGGAAGGCAGGAAGAATGGAAGGAAGGAAAGAAGGGGGAAAAGAATAAAGGAAAAGAAAAAAAGAGGAAGGAAGGAAAGAAGGAAGGAAGGAAGGAAGGAATAAAGAAAGCAAGGGAGAGAAGGAATTAATTAAAGGAGGAAGAAAGGAGGAATGAAGGAAGTCAGGAAGGAAGGGACAAAGGAAGGAAGGAAACAAGGAATGATGGAGAAAAGGAAGGAAGAAAGAAATGAAAAAAGAGAAGGAAGGAATGAAAGAAGGGGGAAGGAGGAATGAAGGAAGTCAGAAAGGAAGGAAGAGGGAAAGAAAGAAAGGATGGGAGGGAGAAAGAAAGGAAGGAAGAAGAAAAGGAAGGAGGAAAAGAAAGAAGGGGTGAAGTAGGAATAAAGGAAGTCAAGAAGGAAGGAAGTCAGGAAGGAAGGGAGAAAGTAAGGAAGGAAGGAAGTGAGAGAGAAAGGAAGCAAGAAAGAAAGAAAAGGAATGAAGAAAGGAGAGAAGGAGGAATAGAAGGAAGGAAGAAATGATAAATGAAGGAAGTCAAGAAGAATAGAATAAAGGAAGGAAGGCAGGAAGAATGAAAGTAAGGAAAGAAGGGGGAAAAGAACAAAGGAAAAGAAAAAAGAGGAAGGAAGGAAAGAAGGAAGGAAGGAAGGAAGGAAGGAAGGAATAAAGAAAGCAAGGGAGAGAAGGAATGAATTAAAGGAGGAAGAAAGGAGGAATGAAGGAAGTCAGGAAGGAAGGGACAAAGGAAGGAAGGAAACAAGGAATGATGGAGAAAATGAAGGAAGAAAGAAATGAAAAAAGAGAAGGAAGGAATGAAAGAAGGGGGAAGGAGGAATGAAGGAAGTCAGAAAGGAAGGAAAAGAGAAAGAAAGGAAGGATGGGAGGGAGAAAGAAAGGAAGGAAGAAGAAAAGGAAGGAGGAAAATAAAAAAGGGGTGAAGTAGGAATAAAGGAAGTCAAGAAGGAAGGAAGTCAGGAAGGAAGGGAGAAGGTAAGGAAGGAAGGAAGTGAGAGAGAAAGGAAGCAAGAAAGAAAGAAAGAAAGGAAGGAGGACAGAATAGTAAGAGAAGGAAGTCAGGAAAGTAAGAGAAGGAGGTAAGGAAGGAAGGAAGATAGACAGGAAAGTAAGAGAAGTAAGTAAGTAAGGAAGGAAGGAAGAAAGGAAGAAAGGAAAAAAGGAAGGAAGGAAGGAGGGAAAGTAAGAAAAGAAAGGAAGGACAGAAGGAAGGAAGACGGGAAAGGAAGAGAAGGAAGTAAGGAAGGAAGGAAGACAGGAAAGGAAGAGAAGGAAGTAAGTAAGGAAGGAAGACAGGAAAGTGAGATAAGGAAGTAAGTAAGGAAGGAAGACAGGAAAGTGAGATAAGGAAGTAAGTAAGGAAGTAAGAGAAGGAAGGAATGAAGACAGGAAAGAAGGAGAAGTAAGGAAGGAAGACAGGAAAGTAAGAGAAGTAAGGAAGGAAGACAGGAAAGTAAGAGAAGTAAGGAAGGAAGACAGGAAAGTAAGAGAAGTAAGGAAGGAAGACAGGAAAGTAAGAGAAGTAAGGAAGTAAGATAAAGAAGGAAGGAAGACAGGAAAGTAAGAGAAGTAAGGAATGAAGACAGGAAAGTAAGAGAAGTAAGGAAGGAAGACAGGAAAGTAAGAGAAGTAAGGAAGTAAGATAAGGAAGGAAGGAAGACAGGAAAGTAAGAGAAGTAAGGAATGAAGACAGGAAAGTAAGAGAAGTAAGGAAGGAAGACAGGAAAGTAAGAGAAGTAAGGAAGCAAGATAAGGAAGGAAGGAAGACAGGAAAGTAAGAGAAGTAAGGAATGAAGACAGGAAAGTAAGAGAAGTAAGGAAGGAAGATAAGGAAGGAAGGAAGACAGGAAAGTAAGAGAAGTAAGGAATGAAGACAGAAAAGTAAGAGAAGTAAGGAAGGAAGACAGGAAAGTAAGAGAAGTAAGGAAGAAGATAAGAGAAGGAAGAAGATAAGTAATAGTAAAGAAGGAAGACAGGAAAGAAGAGTAAGGAAGGAAGACAGGAAAGTAAGAGAAGTAAGGAAGTGAGATAAGGAAGGAATGAAGACAGGAAAGTAAGAGAAGTAAGGAAGGAAGACAGGAACGTGAGAGAAGGAGTGATGTGAAAGACACTGACTGTCCACCAAAAAGTTGCATGCCCAGCAGAGCAAAGACCACGATGAAGAGGAAGAGGAGGAAGAGCAAGCTGACGATGGACTTCATGGAGTTGAGCAGAGAGACCACCAGGTTGCGCAGAGGAGCCCAGTACCTGGCAGGCAGGACCAGGGGAAAAGGAGTAGAAGGAGAAAACTGTTTAAATTTGCCATGAACATCACTTAAAAAAAACTTTCAAAAATGTACTTGTTTTTAACAAACCAGTTACTTGTCATATATGGCAAAAAAAAATCGGAATTTTAGTGTTCACATTGACAAGAAAAAATACAAATAAAAACTATTGACCATTTAATATAAATGTTATTTTCTGGATATTTTTTGCACAATTGACTTACTTTTTCTTAATTATTAGGGAAAATTCTGATTTTAAAAAATAAAATAAAACAATATGTTATTTTTTAAATAGTAAAAAAGTTGAAAAAACAAATACTAAATTAAAAAAGACAATAACAATGAAAAATAGTATTTTAGTGTAATGAGATTATTCTGTCTTTATATTCTTAAATATTTTTACTGTATTTTCCGCACTATAAGGCGCACCTAAAAACCTCAAATTTTCTCAAAAGCTGACAGTGCGCCTTATAATCCGGGGCGCCTTATATATGGACCAATATTGAGCCACAACAAGCGGTAGAAATTAGATGGATGGATGGATGGAGGTCTCGCAACTACGGTAAGCAGCCGGCAACTTCATTTCCCCCCCTAGAAGAAGATGTGCGTTTCTTCTTCTATGCTTCTTCTTCTTCTACAGCCGCCGACCTTATTTCCCCCCGTAGAAGAAGAAGACGGGAATAGAGCAGCAGCGAACTGACTCTTTTAATGACGACTTCGGCAAGACGGAGCCGGGCATGTTGGATGCCGTATTCGCCCAACTGTTTGATTCGAACACTGAAGAAGAAGAATTTGAGGGATTTTACTGTATTTTCCGCAATATAAGGCGCACCTAAAAACCTCAAATTTTCTCAAAAGCTGACAGTGCGCTTTATAATCCGGGACGCCTTATATGTGGACCAATATTGAGCCACAACGAGCGGTAGAAATTGGATGGATGGATGGATGGATGGAGGTCTCGCAACTACGGTAAGCAGCCGGCAACTTCATTTCCCCCCCTAGAAGAAGATGTGCGTTTCTTCTTCTATGCTTCTTCTTCATCAATCAATCAATGTTTACTTATATAGCCCTAAATCACTAGTGTCTCAAAGGGCTGCACAAACCACCACGACATCCTCGGTAGGCCCACATAAGGGCAAGGAAAACTCACACCCAGTGGGACATCGGTGACAATGATGACTATGAGAACCTTGGAGAGGAGGAAAGCAATGGATGTCGAGCGGGTCTAACATGATACTGTGAAAGTTCAATCCACAATGGATCCAACACAGTAGCGAGAGTCCAGTCCAAAGCGGATCCAACACAGCAGCGAGAGTCCCGTTCACAGCGGAGCCAGCAGGAAACCATCCCAAGCGGAGGCGGATCAGCAGCGCAGAGATGTCCCCAGCCGATACACAGGCAAGCAGTACATGGCCACCGGATCGGACCGGACCCCCTTCCACAAGGGAGAGTGGGACATAGAAGAAAAAGAAAAGAAACGGCAGATCAACTGGTCTAAAAAGGGAGTCTATTTAAAGGCTAGAGTATACAAATGAGTTTTAAGGTGAGACTTAAATGCTTCTTCTACAGCCGCCGACCTTATTTCCCCCCGTAGAAGAAGAAGACGGGAATAGAGCAGCAGCGAACTGACTCTTTTAATGACGACTTCGGCGAGACGGAGCCGGGCATGTTGGATGCCGTATTCGCCCAACTGTTTGATTCGAACACTGAAGAAGAAGAATTTGAGGGATTCGTGGATGAGGAACAACTTAAAGTGAACTATACATGTTTATTTTGTGTGTTGTGTTGTGTTGTCTCTTGAGCAACGTTGAGTTATTGATATATTATTGCTTTGCACTATTTCGTGTGTTACTATATCGTGGTTGACGTTTGATTTACCGTAACAGTATCAGACTGTTTTTTACGTGTTTATTTACTCGGGGGAAAATAATAAAACAGCTGTTTATTCATTTTGGGAGTGAACGGAGTTGTCAGAACGCTGGTTTTTAATCTATTAATAAAGTTTGACAGACCTATCTGACTGTTTTGTTGACATTCCCTTTGGAGTCCTTTTGCAATGGGCCTGGCGGACCCTAATGATTATTTTTAGCCCGCATCTGCTATGGGAACATTCATCCTGGCAGTAAAAATCCCCAAGACCCTTCAAGTTGACCCCAGAAGAACAAACATAAAAAAAAAAAAAACGACAAATTTTCAAGTCAGATGAGTCCAAGCGACGGGGCTGGGAGAACACTCGCCAAAAACGAAACACAAACAAAACGTGAGCCGAGCCAAATCCAATTAAAAATCTCTCCCTTGGAAGGGAGCGTCAGAGGAGTGGCGGAACGTCCGCAGCAAGGCGCCGGGACGTGGAAAAGAACTCACTTGGTGACCTTGAAGATTCGGAGAAGTCTCAGCGCTCGTAAGACGCTGATCCCGAATGACGTGCCGGGTTTGATGGTGGCCCAAACCACCTCGAATATGCTGCCCACGATCACCTGCACACACACACACACACACACATCATCATCAGACAAAATATCACTGCACTTTACATTAGAATTGTGTGTGTGTCCATGTGTGTGTGTGTGTGTGTGTGTCCTCACCACACAGTCAAAGCAGTTGAATGAGGAGTGGAAGTAAGGCTGGATGCCAAGACCGTACATCTTGATCAGCATCTCAGACATGAACAACCCAAGGAAGATAAACTCTGCATAGACTGCACACAAAGGGAGGGGAAAATACTAAGAATGTGAAACATGGTTGTACACTATTAACATACAGTGAATGTGTGGATTATTCATAGGACACATAAAACGTGACAAATTGGGAAGGGTGCACGGTTCACCCTGGCCGCCAGACGGCGGTATGTGTCCGCCAGACAGCGGTATGTGTCCGCCAGACGGCGGTATGTGGCCGCCAGACGGCGGTATGTGTCCGCCAGACGGCGGTATGTGTCCGCCAGACGGCGGTGTGTGTCCGCCAGACGGCGGTGTGTGTCCGCCAGACGGCGGTATGTGTCCGCCAGACGGCGGTATGTGGCCGCCAGACGGCGGTATGTGTCCGCCAGACGGCGGTATGTGTCCGCCAGACGGCGGTATGTGTCCGCCAGACGGCGGTATGTGGCCGCCAGACGGCGGTATGTGTCCGCCAGACGGCGGTGTGTGTCCGCCAGACGGCGGTGTGTGTCCGCCAGACGGCGGTGTGTGTCCGCCAGACGGCGGTGTGTGTCCGCCAGACGGCGGTGTGTGTCCGCCAGACGGCGGTGTGTGTCCGCCACACGGCGGTATGTGTCCGCCAGACGGCGGTGTGTGTCCGCCAGACAGCGGTGTGTGTCCGCCAGACAGCGGTATGTGTCCGCCAGACAGCGGTATGTGGTCGCCAGACGGCGGTATGTGCCCGCCAGACAGCGGTATGTGTCCGCCAGACGGCGGTGTGTGTCCGCCAGACAGCGATGTGTGTCCGCCAGACAGCGGTATGTGTCCGCCAGACGGCGGTGTGTGTCCGCCAGACGGCGATGTGTGTCCGCCAGACGGCGGTGTGTGTCCGCCAGACGGCGGTGTGTGTCCGCCAGACGGCGGTGTGTGTCCGCCAGACGGCGGTGTGTGTCCGCCAGACGGCGGTTTGTGTCCGCCAGACGGCGGTATGTGTCCGCCAGACGGCGGTATGTGTCCGCCAGACGGCGGTATGTGTCCGCCAGACGGCGGTATGTGTCCGCCAGACGGCGGTATGTGTCCGCCAGACGGCGGTATGTGTCCGCCAGACGGCGGTATGTGTCCGCCAGACGGCGGTGTGTGTCCGCCACACGGCGGTATGTGTCCGCCAGACGGCGGTGTGTGTCCGCCAGACAGCGGTGTGTGTCCGCCAGACGGCGGTGTGTGTCCGCCAGACAGCGATGTGTGTCCGCCAGACGGCGGTGTGTGTCCGCCAGACGGCGGTGTGTGTCCGCCAGACGGCGGTGTGTGTCCGCCAGACGGCGGTATGTGTCCGCCAGACGGCGGTATGTGTCCGCCAGACGGCGGTATGTGTCCGCCAGACGGCGGTATGTGTCCGCCAGACGGCGGTATGTGCCCGCCAGACGGCGGTATGTGCCCGCCAGACGGCGGTATGTGTCCGCCAGACGGCGGTATGTGTCCGCCAGACGGCGGTATGTGTCCGCCAGACGGCGGTATGTGTCCGCCAGACGGCGGTATGTGTCCGCCAGACGGCGGTATGTGGCCGCCAGACGGCGGTATGTGTCCGCCAGACGGCGGTATGTGGCCGCCAGACGGCGGTATGTGTCCGCCAGACGGCGGTATGTGTCCGCCAGACGGCGGTATGTGTCCGCCAGACGGCGGTATGTGTCCGCCAGACGGCGGTATGTGTCCGCCAGACGGCGGTATGTGTCCGCCAGACGGCTGTATGTGTCCGCCAGACGGCGGTATGTGGCCGCCAGACGGCGGTATGTGTCCGCCAGACGGCGGTATGTGGCCGCCAGACGGCGGTATGTGTCCGCCAGACGGCGGTATGTGTCCGCCAGACGGCTGTATGTGTCCGCCAGACGGCGGTATGTGTCCGCCAGACGGCGGTATGTGTCCGCCAGACGGCGGTATGTGGCCGCCAGACGGCGGTATGTGTCCGCCAGACTACGGTATGTGTCCGCCAGACGGCGGTATGTGTCCGCCAGACGGCGGTATGTGTCCGCCAGACGGCGGTATGTGTCCGCCAGACGGCGGTATGTGGCCGCCAGACAGCGGTATGTGTCCGCCAGACAGCGGTATGTGGCCGCCAGACAGCGGTGTGTGTCCGCCAGACAGCGGTATGTGTCCGCCAGACAGCGGTATGTGGCCGCCAGACAGCGGTATGTGGCCGCCAGACGGCGGTATGTGTCCGCCAGACGGCGGTATGTGTCCGCCAGACGGCGGTATGTGCCCGCCAGACAGCGGTATGTGTCCGCCAGACAGCGGTATGTGTCCGCCAGACAGCGGTATGTGTCCGCCAGACAGCGGTATGTGTCCGCCAGACAGCGGTATGTGGCCGCCAGACAGCGGTATGTGGCCGCCAGACAGCGGTATGTGTCCGGCAGACAGCGGTATGTGTCCGCCAGACAGCGGTATGTGTCCGCCAGACAGCGGTATGTGGCCGCCAGACGGCGGTGTGTGTCCGCCAGACGGCGGTGTGTGTCCGCCAGACGGCGGTGTGTGTCCGCCAGACGGCGGTATGTGTCCGCCAGACGGCGGTATGTGTCCGCCAGACGGCGGTATGTGTCCGCCAGACGGCGGTATGTGTCCGCCAGACGGCGGTGTGTGTCCGCCAGACGGCGGTGTGTGTCCGCCAGACGGCGGTGTGTGTCCGCCAGAAGGCGGTATGTGGCCGCCAGACGGCGGTATGTGTCCGCCAGACGGCGGTATGTGTCCGCCAGACGGCGGTATGTGTCCGCCAGACGGCGGTATGTGTCCGCCAGACGGCGGTATGTGTCCGCCAGACGGCGGTATGTGGCCGCCAGACGGCGGTATGTGTCCGCCAGACGGCGGTATGTGTCCGCCAGACGGCGGTATGTGTCCGCCAGACGGCGGTATGTGTCCGCCAGACGGCGGTATGTGTCCGCCAGACGGCGGTATGTGTCCGCCAGACGGCGGTATGTGTCCGCCAGACGGCGGTATGTGTCCGCCAGACGGCGGTATGTGTCCGCCAGACGGCGGTATGTGTCCGCCAGACGGCGGTATGGATGTGAATATATTAAAAATGTGTTTTGTGGCAATTCCAACTTTGACCACAGCATCGGTTGTTATGTAGTGGCGCTTTCCATTATTTTCAGCAGACCCCCCAACGTTCCTCTCACCCAAGGACGGGGCCATAAGAACTATTTCCCTACTCTAGTGTGCACGTATGCATATGTCATTTCGAGGGGTTTCCCGATACACCTTTTTTTCCCTTCCGGTACGATACCAATATGGGAGGCTGGAGTATCGATCCGATACTGTCAGGCTTGGACTGTGGATGTTTGTGCTTCCTCGATGCAAGGATGATGTGGGACGAGTCAGGCATGAATGTAAGTACGTGATATTTATTAAATAAACAAACAAACTACAAAAAGGCAAACAAAGGACGGCGCTCTGTGGCGGATAATAATCTATACTAAACTTAAAACAAAAACAGCACAATGGCATGACTATATACAAATAAACAAAAGATACTATCAATCGCATAAACAACCAAACTTACTCGGCGTGGACCAGAAGGACGAACAAGGCATGAAACAGATTATCGAGGTGGTGAAGGAGGTGCAGCATGGGTAGGGTGCGTGAGAGTGTGAAGATCCCAGAATGATGAACAGAAAGAAAATTACTTAATCAATCAATCAATCAATCAATCAATGTTTATTTATATAGCCCCAAATCACAAATGTCTCAAAGGACTGCACAAATCATTACGACTACAACATCCTCGGAAGAACCCACAAAAGGGCAAGAAAAACTCACACCCAGTGGGCAGGGAGAATTCACATCCAGTGGGACGCCAGTGACAATGCTGACTATGAGAAACCTTGGAGAGGACCTCAGATGTGGGCAACCCCCCCTCTCTAGGGGACCGAAAGCAATGGATGTCGAGCGGGTCTAACATGATACTGTGAAAGTTCAATCCATAGTGGCTCCAACACAGCCGCGAGAGTTCAGTTCAAGCGGATCCAAGACAGCAGCGAGAGTCCCGTCCACAGGAAACCATCTCAAGCGGATCAGCAGCGTAGAGATGTCCCCAACCGATACAGGCGAGCGGTCCATCCTGGGTCCCGACGAGCGGTCCATCCTGGGTCTCGACTCTGGACAGCCAGTACTTCATCCATGGTCATCGGACCGGACCCCCTCCACAATTACTTGTGGGGCGGTATAGCTCGGTTGGTAGAGTGGCTGTTCCAGCCACTTGAGGGTTGCAGGTTCGATTCCCGCTTCCGCCATCCTAGTCGCTGCCGTTGTGTCCTTGGGCAAGACACTTTACCCACCTGCTCCCAGTGCCACCCACACTGGTTTAAATGTAACTTAGATATTGGGTTTCCCTATGTAAAGCGCTATATAAATATAATTCACTTCACTTCACTAAATACTGGCTGTGATAATCAGGAACAGGTGCGGGACTGAGGGCAGGGGCGTGACAAGGCGGGAACTAATGCGTTGGCATGGAAACAAACAAAACCAGGAAGTGCAAAACGTGACTGAATGTCCAAAATCAAAACATGACAAAACAAAACATGATCCATAGGTGTGACAGATACGATACCAGTAGGAATCACACATATCGTATTTTTCGGACTATAAGTCACAGTTTTTTTTCATAGTTTGCGACATATACTCCGGAGCGACTTATGTGTGAAATTAACACATTACCGTAAAATATCAAATAATATTATTTATCTCATTCGCGGAAGAGACGAAGAAAACGTCAGCAATCGTCACATAAACGTCAACCATGTGTGTATATATATATATATATATATATATATATATATATATATATATATATATATATATATACATATATACATATATATATACATATATACATATATATATACATATATATATATATATATATATATATATATATATATATATATATATATATAAATATATATATATATATATATATATATATATATATATATGTATATATATGAGTGGGAAAAATCACAAGACTACTTCTTCTCTACAGAACTGTTTCATGAGGGGTTCTCTCAATCGTCAGGAGGGTATTGTGGCCAAACAGCTCAATTTTTGTTTCTTCTGACATCACATGGACAAAGATAAGACCTTCTGGAGGAAAGTTCTTTGGTCAAATAAAAATGGAGCTGTTTGGCCACAATACCCAGCAATATGTTTGGAGGAGAAAAAGTGAGGCCTTTAATCCCAGGAACACCTCACCTACCGTCAAGCATGGTGGTGGTAGTATCATGCTCTGGGCCTGTTTTGCTGCCAATGGAACTGGTACTTTACAGGAAGTAAATGGGACAATGGAAAAAGGAGGATTACCCCCGAATTCCTCAGGACAAGCTAAAATCATCAGTCCGGAGGTTGGGTCTTGGGCGCAGTTAGGTGTTCCAACAGGACAATGACCCCCAAACAGTGGTAAAGGAATTGCTAAATCAGGCTAGAATTAAGGTTTTGGATTGGCCTTCCCAAAGTCCTGACTCAAACGTGTGGACAATGCTGAAGAAACAAGTCCATGTCAAAAAACCAACACATTTACATGTAGCTGAACTGCACCAATTTTGTCAAGAGGAGTGGTCATAAGTTCAACCAGAAGCTTTCCAGAAGCTTGTGGATGGCTACCAAAAGAGCCTTTTTGCAGTGAAACTTGCCAAGAGACATGTAAGAAAATATTAACATTGCTGTATGTACACTTTTCACCTGGCAGATTTGCTCACATTTTCAGTAGACTCATAATAAATTCATAAAAGAACCAAACTTCATGAATGTTCTTTGTGACCAACAAGTATGTGCTCCAATCACACTATCACAAAAAAAATAATTCATTTTTATAAGTTGTTTTATTGACAGCTCTGTTATTTTCTGTTTTTTCGACTATTTTTTGGAACTTTGGAGACATCATGCCTCGTCGGTGTGTTGTCGGAGGGTGTAACAACACTAACAGGGAGGGGATTCAAGTTGCACCACTGGCCCGAAGATGCCAAAGTGTCTGCCGCCAGACCCCCATTGAATGTGCCAGAGTGTCTCTACATTTGACCGGCAATGACAGACATGGCACAGAGATGTATGGATAACCTGCAGATGCATTTGCAACGATAAAGTCAACGAATTCACAAAGGTGAGTTTTGTTGATGTTGACTTATGTGCTAATCAGACATAATTGGTTGCGGCGTGACTGCCAGCTAATCGATGCTAACATGCTATGCTAATCGACGCTAACATGCTATTTACCGGCGGTGCTAAAGCAGTCATGGCACAGAGATGTATGGATAACCTGCAGATGCATTTGCAACTATAAAGTCAATTAATTCACAAAGGTGAGTTTTGTTGATGTTGACTTATGTGCTAATCAGACATATTTGGTTGCGGCGTGACTGCCAGCTAATCGATGCTAACATGCTACGCTAATTGACGCTAACATGCTATTTACCGGCGGTGCTAAAACAAACATGGCACAGAGATGTATGGATAACCTGCAGATGCATTTGCAACTATAAAGTCAATTAATTCACAAAGGTGAGTTTTGTTGATGTTGACTTATGTGCTAATCAGACATATTTGGTTGCGGCGTGACTGCCAGCTAATCGATGCTAACATGCTACGCTAATCGACGCTAACATGCTATTTACCGGCGGTGCTAAAACAGACATGGCACAGAGATGTATGGATAACCTGCAGATGCATTTGCAACTATAAAGTCAACAAATTCATCACAAAGGTGAGTTTTGTTGATGTTGACTGCAAGCTAATCGATGCTAACATGCTAAGCTAATCGACGCTAACATGCTATTTACCGGCGGTGCTAAAGCAGTCATGGCACAGAGATGTATGGATAACCTGCAGATGCATTTGCAACGATAAAGTCAACGAATTCACAAAGGTGAGTTTTGTTGATGTTGACTTATGTGCTAATCAGACGTATTTGGTTGCGGCGTGACTGCCAGCTAATCGATGCTAACATGCTACGCTAATCGACGCTAACATGCTATTTACCGGCGGTGCTAAAGCAGACATGGCACAGAGATGTATGGATAACCTGCAGATGCATTTGCAACGATAAATTCAACGAAATCACAAAGGTGAGTTTTGTTGATGTTGACTTATGTGCTAATCAGACGTATTTGGTTGCGGCGTGACTGCCAGCTAATCGATGCTAACATGCTACGCTAATCGACGCTAACATGCTATTTACCGGCGGTGCTAAAGCAGACATGGCACAGAGATGTATGGATAACCTGCAGATGCATTTGCAACTATAAAGTCAACGAATTCATCACAAAGGTGAGTTTTGTTGATGTTGACTGCCAGCTAATCGATGCTAACATGCTACGCTAATCGACGCTAACATGCTATTTAACGGCGGTGCTAAAGCAGTCATGGCACAGAGATGTATGGATAACCTGCAGATGCATTTGCAACGATAAAGTCAACGAATTCACAAAGGTGAGTTTTGTTGATGTTGACTTATGTGCTAATCAGACATAATTGGTTGCGGCGTGACTGCCAGCTAATCGATGCTAACATGCTACGCTAATCGACGCTAACATGCTATTTACCGGCGGTGCTAAAGCAGTCATGGCACAGAGATGTATGGATAACCTGCAGATGCATTTGCAACTATAAAGTCAACGAATTCACAAAGGTGAGTTTTGTTGATGTTGACTTATGTGCTAATCAGACATATTTGGTTGCGGCGTGACTGCCAGCTAATCGATGCTAACATGCTACGCTAATCGACGCTAACATGCTATTTACCGGCGGTGCTAAAACAGACATGGCACAGAGATGTATGGATAACCTGCAGATGCATTTGCAACTATAAAGTCAACGAATTCATCACAAAGGTGAGTTTTGTTGATGTTGACTGCCAGCTAATCGATGCTAACATGCTACGCTAATCGATGCTAACATGCTATTTACCGGCGGTGCTAAAGCAGTCATGGCACAGAGATGTATGGATAACCTGCAGATTCATTTGCAACTATAAAGTCAACAAATTCACAAAGGTGAGTTTTGTTGATGTTGACTTATGTGCTAATCACACATATTTGGTTGCGGCGTGACTGCCAGCTAATCGATGCTAACATGCTATTTACCGGCGGTGCTAAAGCAGACATGGCACAGAGATGTATGGATAACCTGCAGATGCATTTGCAACTATAAAGTCAACAAATTCACAAAGGTGAGTTTTGTTGATGTTGACGGCCAGCTAATCGATGCTAACATGCTATTTACCGGCGGTGCTAAAGCAGACGTGGCACAGAGATGTATGGATAACCTGCAGATGCATTTGCAACTATATTACGTTTACAAAAAACACTTACCAATCGAAGGATTTAAGTTTCTCCAGTGTCACGAGATGCGAAAGTCCTGATCGTTTGGTCCGCACTTTTTACCGGCGATGCTAACGCAGCTATTCCGCCCTGCTATGGCTATGAATAGCGTCAATAGCTATTCGCTTAATAGCTTCAGCTTCTTCTTCAATACTTTCATACTCCAACCATCCGTTTCAATACATGCGTAATCTGTTAAATCGCTTAAGTCGCTGAAATCCGAGTCTGAATCCGAGCTAATGTCGCTATATCTTGCTGTGGTATTCGCCGTTGTTTGTTTACTTTGGCAGCACTGTATGACGTCACAGGGAAATGGATAGTGGCATCGCAAATAGCTAAAATCAAGCACTCTAAAGCTTTTTTAGGGATATTCGGGGACCGGTAAAATTTTGAAAAAAAATTTAAAAAAATACAACAAGCCACTGGGAACTGATTTTTATTGATTTTAACCCTTTTGAAATTGTGATAATGTTCCCCTTGAGTTCACCAGCCCACTTGGGAGTAGATTTTTCTCCATTAAGCCCCCCATCTAGAATGAGCTTGACACCCTAGCTCTAACCATTTGTGGTCCACCATGACTCTTTCAACATTTTGCCCTGCCCTACTTGATGGTACTGTCATGCTAACATGTAGCACAAGACGGCGGCCGTAACTCACACAGGAAGTCGGAGAGCAGCTCGGGCTGGTTGTAGTGCACGGCGGCCACGCAGATGGTGTTGAGGCCCACGAGGCACAGCACCGTCCAGTAGAACGCTTGCGTCTTCACGATCTTCCGGATGAAAAAGCGCAGCCGGCGCTCCTTCTTGCTGTAGGTGGAGCCGTCCTTGCCGCTCTTGATGCTGGAGCGGGCGAAGCCTGAAAGACGGGCGGACGAGTGATGTTTTAGCCTTTAGCATCGGAGTTGCTAGCAAGCATTTGCGCCTACCGACGGCATCACCCATGCTGTCCTCGCCCTCCTCCGTGTTGAGCAGCTCCGTCTTGTTATTCTTGGTTTTGATGGTCGGCCTTCGTCTGGAACCTATAGCGTGACGACAGCAGCCGGTTTAGACTGGGAATGGAGCGCCTAGCTACAACTCCGCACCATACTTCCCAACCCTCCCGATTTCCCCGGGAGAGTCCCGAATTTCAGTTCCCCTCCCGAAAACCCTAAATAACGCTGCACCGGCGCCACTTAAGCACTTTGCCCAGTTTACATCTGCTGTGACACCTAGAAACACACCAGCCTCCACCAGGGGGCAGTGTAGCGTACCCAGATGTAAAACAATTTTTTGCACAATCAGCCTTTTCCTATAAAGCCATAAAGGAATAGAACGACCTCACAACACACTTCAAAAGTCTAACAGTTTACTTTTCATTTACAATTGAAGTTAAAAAAAAGTGGCTTTGGAGCGGTGGTTCCTAACCTGGGTTCGATCGAACCCTAGGGGTTGGGTGGAGCCAGTCAAGACACGTTCATACTTGCCAACCTTGACACCTCCGAACTCGGGAGATGGGGCGGGGGGGATCCCGGAAGAGATAGTGCGGCAAGGGTTTCTGTATATTTTTTCTGTTGTGTTACGGTGCGGATGTTCTCCCGAAATGTGTTTGTCATTCTTGTTTGGTGTGGGTTCAGCGTGTGGTGCGTATTTGTAACAGTGGTAAAGTTGTTTATACGACGGCCACCCTCAGTGTGACCTGTATAGCTGTTGACCAAGTATGGCTTGAATTCACTTATGTGTGTGTATGGGCGGTATATCTCGGTTGGTAGAGTGGCCGTGCCAGCAACCTGAGGGTTGCAGGTTCGATTCCCGCTTTCGCCATCCTAGTCACTGCTGTTGTGTCCTCGGGCAAGACACTTTACCCACCTGCTCCCAGTGCCAACCACGTTGGTTTAAATGTAACGTAGATATTGGGTGTCACTATGTAAAGTGCTTTGAGTCACTAGAGAAAAGCGCTATATAAATATAATGTACTACTACTAATTACTAATCCGGCTAACTTCCTGGCAGCACAGCTAACATATTAATAGTCTGGCTAACTTCCTGGTAGTCTTGCTAAATTCCTGGTAGTCTGGCTAACCTTCTGTTATTCTGGGTGACTTCCTGATAGCCCAGTTAACCTCCTCGTAGCCATGCTAACTTTCTTGTAGCTTAATTAATTTCCTGGTAATCTGGGCAACTTCCTGGCAGCCCGGCAAACTTCCTGGTAGTGTGGTGAATATTATGGTGTTCTGGCTAACTTCCTGGTGGTCTGGCTAACCTTCTGTTATTCTGGGTAACTTCCTGATAGCCCACTTAACATCCTGGTAGCCAGGCTAGCATTCTTGTAGCTTCATTAACTTTGTGGTAATCTGGCTAACTTCCTGGCAGCCCAGCTAACATATTTGTAGTCTGGCTAACTTCCTGGTAGTCTCGCTAAATTCCTGGTAGTCTGGCTAACCGTCTGTTATTCTGGCTAACTTCCTGATAGCCCAGTTAACCTCCTCGTAGCCAGGCTAACTTTCTTGTAGCTTCATTAACTTTTGGGTAATCTGGCTAACTTCCTGGCAGCCTGGCTAACATATTGGTAGTCTGACTAACTTCCTGGTAGTCTTGCCAAATTCCTGGTAGTCTGGCTAACCTTCTGTTATTCTGGCTAACTTCCTGATAGCCCAGTTAACCTCCTCGTACCCAGGCTAGCTTTCTTGTAGCTTCATTAACTTTGTGGTAATCTGACTAACTTCCTGGCAGCCCAGCTAACATATTGGTAGTCTAGCTAACTTCCTGGTAGTCTCGCTAAATTCCTGGTAGTCTGGCTAACCTTCTGTTATTCTGGCTAACTTCCTGATAGCCCAGTTAACCTCCTCGTAGCCAGGCTAACTTTCCTGTAGCTTCATTAACTTTGTGGTAATCTGGGTAACTTCCTGGCAGCCCGGCTAACTTCCTAGAAGACTGCCTAACTTCCTGGTAGTGTGGTTAATATTATGGTGGTCTGGCTAACTTCCTTGTAGTCTGGCTAATCTTCTGTTATTCTGGGTAACTTCCTGATAGCCCAGTTAACCTCCTCGTAGCCAGGCTAGCTTTCTTGTAGCTTCATTAACTTCATGGTAATCTGGCTAACTTCCTGGCAGCCCAGCTAACTTCCTGGTAGTCTTGCTAAATTCCTGGTAGTCTGGCTGAATTCCTGGTAGTCTGGCTAACCTTCTGTTATTCTGGCTAACTCCCTGATAGCCCAGTTAACCTCCTCGTAGCCAGGCTAGCTTTCTTGTAGCTTCATTAACTTTGTGGTAATCTGGGTAACTTCCTGGCGGCCCGGCAAACTTCCTGGTAGTGTGGTGAATATTATGGTGGTCCGGCTAACTTCCTGGTGGTCTGGCTAACCTTCTGTTATTCTGGGTAACTTCCTGATAGCCCATTTAACATCCTCGTAGCCAGGCTAGCATTCTTGTAGCTTCATTAACTTTGTGGTAATCTGGCTAACTTCCTGGCAGCCCGGCTAACATATCGGTAGTCTGGCTAACTTCCTGGTAGTCTTGCTAAATTCCTGGTAGTCTGGCTAACCTTCTGTTATTCTGGCTAACTTCCTGATAGCCCAGTTAACCTCCTCGTAGCCAGGCTAACTTTCCTGTAGCTTCATTAACTTTGTGGTAATCTGGGTAACTTCCTGGCAGCCCGGCTAACTTCCTAGAAGACTGCCTAACTTCCTGGTAGTGTGGTTAATATTATGGGGGTCTGGCTAACTTCCTTGTAGTCTGGCTAACCTTCTGTTATTCTGGGTAACTTCCTGATAGCCCAGTTAACCTCCTCGTAGCCAGGCTAGTTTTCTTGTAGGTTCGTTAACTTCGTGGTAATCTGGCTAACTTCCTGGCAGCCCAGCTAACATATTGGTAGTCTGGCTAACTTCCTGGTAGTCTTGATAAATTCCTGGTAGTCTGGCTAACTTCCTGATAGCCCAGTTAACCTCCTCGTAGCCAGGCTAACTTCCTTAGTAGCTTTTCTAACTTCCTGGTTTGCTGGCTAACCACAAATAGATGGCAGTCCTGTGGGAAACACTGAAGAACGTAGTTAGCAGGACAGGCGGCTGGGGCGTTACCGTCAAAGTTCCCAGTGGTGTCGTCCTCTGCCAGAATCACTTCTTCTGGAAGCAAGAAACAGACCCGTTAGCGTGCGGCATCAGTTTCGCGGTATAGCGGGTTACCGTGGCAACAAGCTGACCTGCTTTGCAGATCCACTCCAGGTAACCGTTGAGCTCGCGCTCGATCTGCTGCTGCCGCCTCAGCTTGAGGAACTCGCTCCGGTTCTCCACCCGCTCTCGCTCTTTGGCAAATTCACTGTCACAGGCGGAGCAAAGCGTTTAGGTGGCGGGGAAACCAGGGATGGGAAGGGATTAGAACCACCTACCCTGAGAGGACACCCAGAACCAGGTTGAGCATGAAGAAGGAGCCGATGATGATGAGGGGGATGTAGTACATCCAGTTCCACGAGCTGCCCTCCACATCGTTGCTCTAAGGCACACAGTCATTTTTGTTTTGGTCCAGCTTTGCACAGCACAACACGCTTTTACACACCAAAACATACACACTTCCTGTTAGTGGTTGGCTAACTTCCGAGAAACCTGGCAAACTTCTTTGGTAGTTCTAATAGTTCTAAAGCAGGGGTCACCAAAGCGGTCCGTAAGGACCAGATCTGTCGCCCGCTGGCCTGTTCTAATAATAGATCAAATAGCAGCACTTACCAGTGAGCTGCCTCTATTTTTTAAATGTTATTTATTTACTAGCAAGCTGGTGTCGTTTTGCTTGACATTTTTAATTCTAAGAGAGACAAAACTCAGATAAAATTTGAAAATCCAAGAAAATGTTTCAAAGACCTGGTCTTCACTTGTTTAAATAAATTCATTTATTGTTTTGCTTTGGTTCTTATAACTTTCAGAAAGACAATTTTAGAGAAAAAATACAACCGTAAAAATGATTTTAGGATTTTTAAACACATATACCTTTTTACCTTTTAAATTCCTTCCTCTTCTTTCCTGACAATTTAAATCAATGTTCAAGTATATTTATTTTTTTATTGTAAAGAATAATAAATACATTCTATTTTAATTCTTCATTTTAGCCTCTGTTTTTTTTTACGAAGAATATTTGTGATATATTTCTTCAAACTTATTATGATTAAAATAAAAGAAATATTCTGGCAAATCTAGAAAATCTGTAAAATCAAATTTAAATCGTATTTCAAAGTCTTTTGAATTACTTTTCAAATTTTTGTTGTGGAAAATCTAGAAGAAATAATGATTTGTCTTTGTTAGAAATATAGCTTGGTCCAATTTGTTATATATTCTAACAAAGTGCAGATTGGATTTGAACCTATTTAAAACATGTCATCAAAATTCTAAAATGAATCTTAATCTGGAAAAATTAGTAATGATGTTCCATAAATTATTTTTTTAATTTTTTCAAAAAGATTCGAATCAGCTAGTTTGTGTCTTCTTTTTTTAGGTTGATTTTTAAATTTTAAAGAATCAAAATTGAAGATAAACTATGTTTAAAAATTGTTTTCTCCTCCTTTAAACCGTTCAATTAAGTGTTTTTGTCATCATTTATTCTCGACAAAAATCCTTTCGTATAAGGAAAAAAATGTATGACGGAATGACAGACAGAAATACCCATTTATATATATATATATGGACTAATTTCCTGGTAGTCGGACTAACTTACTGGTAGTCGGGCTAACTTACTGGTAGTCGGGCTAACTTCCTGGTAGTCGGGCTAACTTCCTGCTAGTCGGACTAACTTCCTGGTAGTCTGACTAACTTCCTGTTATTCGGGCTAATTTACTGGTAGTCGGGCTACCTTCCTGGTAGTCGGACTAACTTCCTGGTAGTCAAACTAACTTCCTGGTAGCCAGGCTAAATTGCTAGTAGTCTGGCTACCTACATGATAGCCCAATTAACCTCCTGGTTGGCTTTTTAATTTCCTTGTAGCCTGGCTAAATTCTGGTTGCCTGGCAAACTTCTTAGGAGCCTGGCTAACTTCCAGGTAGCCGGGCTAACTTCCTGGTAGTCAGACTAACTTCCTGGTAGCCGGGTTAACTTCCCGGTAGTCAAACAAACTTCCTGTTAGCCGGGCTAACTTCCTGATGGTAGGGCTAACTTTCAGGTAGTCGGGCTCACTTCCTGGTAGTCGGGCTAACTTCCTGGTAGTCAGACTAACTTTCTGATAGTCGGGCTAACTTTCAGGTAGCCAGGCTAACTTCCTGGTAGTCGGGCTAACTTCCTGGCAGTCAGACTAACTTCCTGCTAGTCAGACTAACGTCTTGGTAGCCGGGCTAAATTGCTAGTAGTCTGGCTACCTTCCTGATAGCCTAATTAACCTCCTGGTTGGCCTTTTAACTTCCTTGTAGCCTGGCTAAATTCTGGTTGCCTGGCAAACTTCATAGGAGCCTGGCTAACTTCCAGGTAGCCGGGCTTACTTCCTGGTAGTCAGACTAACTTCCTGGTAGCCGGGCTAGCTAACTTCCCGGTAGTCAAAGAAACTTCCTGTTAGCCGGGCTAACTTCCTGATGGTAGGGCTAACTTTCAGGTAGTCGGGCTAACTTCCTGGTAGTCGGGCTAACTTCCTGGTAGTCAGACGGGGCTAAATTGCTTGTAGTCTGGCTACCTTCCTGATAGCCTAATTAACCTCCTGGTTGGCATTTTAACTTCCTTGTAGCCTGGCTAAATTCTGGTCGTCTGGCAAACTTCATAGGAGCCTGGCTAACTTCCAGGTAGCCGGGCTAACTTCCTGGTAGTCAGACTAACTTCCTGGTAGCCGGGCTAACTTCCCGGTAGTCAAACAAACTTCCTGTTAGCCGGGCTAACTTCCTGATGGTAGGGCTAACTTTCAGGTCGTCGGGCTAACTTCCTGGTAGTCGGGCTAACTTCCTGGTAGTCAGACGGGGCTAAATTGCTAGTAGTCTGGCTACCTTCCTGATAGCCTAATTAACCTCCTGGTTGGCATATAACTTCCTTGTAGCCTGGCTAAATTCTGGTCGTCTGGCAAACTTCATAGGAGCCTGGCTAACTTCCAGGTAGCCGGGCTAACTTCCTGGTAGTCGGACTAACTTCCTGGTAGCCGGGCTAACTTCCCTGTAGTCAAACAAACTTCCTGTTAGCCGGGCTAACTTCCTGATGGTAGGGCTAACTTTCAGGTAGTCGGGCTAACTTCCTGGTAGTCGGGCTAACTTCCTGGTAGTCCGACTAACGTCCAGGTAGTCGGGCTAACTTTCAGGTAGCCGGGCTAACTTCCTGGCAGTCGGACTAACTTCCTGCTAGTCAGACTAACTTCTTGGTAGCCGGGTTAAATTGCTAGTAGTCTGGCTACCTTCCTGTTAGCCTAATTAACCTCCTGGTTGGCATTTTAACTTC
The DNA here is from genome assembly GCF_033978795.1 of Nerophis ophidion. Classification (NCBI taxonomy): domain Eukaryota; kingdom Metazoa; phylum Chordata; class Actinopteri; order Syngnathiformes; family Syngnathidae; genus Nerophis; species Nerophis ophidion. The sequence goes on from NC_084611.1 coordinate 88,335,786, forward strand.
CTTGTAGCCTGGCTAAATTCTGGTAGTCTGGCAAACTTCATAGGAGCCTGGCTAACTTCCAGGTAGCCGGGCTAACTTCCTGGTAGTCAGACTAACTTCCTGGTAGCCGGGCTAACTTCCCTGTAGTCAAACAAACTTCCTGTTAGCCGGGCTAACTTCCTGATGGTAGGGCTAACTTTCAGGTAGTCGGGCTAACTTCCTGGTAGTCGGGCTAACTTCCTGGTAGTCAGACGGGGCTAAATTGCTAGTAGCCTGGCTACCTTCCTGAGAGCCTAGCTAAATGACTGGCAGCTGTATTAACTTCCTGCGAGCCCGGCTACTTTCATTGTCGCCTAGCAAACCATCTGATAGTTTGCTACCTTTCCGAGAGCCCAGCTAAATTACTGGCAGCTTTATTAACTTCCTGGGAGCCTGGATACTTTTATTGTAGCCGAGCAACCCTTCTGAAAGTTTAGCTAACTTCCTGTTGGTCTGGTTAACTTCATGACAACCTAGTTTGTGAATCTGCATTGTTTATGCCTATGAATCATTATTAATCTGCAGTATTTTCCAGTCAGTTTGGGACCATTTCTGTATTTGGAGCGTTTAATAATAGTTAGCCCAGAAGTCGTGCTAACGTATGACAACTGACTTTGCGGGAAAGTGCTTTTGTGCTACACAAGTACTCAAAGTAGCTCAAGCATAAGTTCGGGCGCTCACAGGGTGAATCACGCAACATCGAGTCAGGCAGCAAAAATGGATCCTCCTTTGCCTCGGATCAGAATGTGTCACCGGGATGACGGTCCCGGGTTCTGACCCGAGTATCACTGTGGCGGTGCAGCTGGAGCGCCGCCTGCACGCAGCCTGTCTCTATTAAACTTTCATTGGCTTCTTCCTGACTGAGCGCCGGGGTCAGTCTTCATCCATCAAGGAAGACGTTAAATATAGAACGAGACGGACCAGAATAGAGGACGAGGAGGCGGCGGAGAGGGAGGCAGAGAGCAAACAAAAAGAGCGCAGGGTGAGGAGGAGGAGGATGGAAAAAAGGAAGAGTTTGGTGCAGGGCTGTCCAAACTACGGCCCGAAACGCCACCAGCTTGATAAGGAATATGGCCGGCGGGGTGCCAGCAACCCAATTATGAATACCTACAAGTTTTCCACTATCTCGTGTACATTGCAAGCATGTAATGACAATTAATTGCACATTGACGTATTTGTAGCACAGCATTTTTATATAAGACCCAATCCAAACAAGCTTTCCCTCTCATGGCGCATGAAAACCAAGGCAAAAAGTCAACACACACAGTCACATACAACACAAACCTGCTCACTGAACTTTATGGATCTTATAAAAAAACAAAACATCCAAGCACAACACATAAGTCAAAATAATATTCATTTAAATCCCCTGCAATGCATGATGAGAAAAATGTAAAACACATAAAAAATCAAATCTATACATACATACATACATACATATATATATGTATATATATTTATACATCCATATATGTCTATATCCATATACTGTATGTGTATATATATATATATATATATATACTGTATGTGTATATATATATATATATATATAT
>NC_084611.1:88342356-88427356 GCF_033978795.1 Nerophis ophidion
AAGGTAAGAAATTATTTATTTATACTAAAGAACAAACTAAGAACAGAAATACTTGAACAAAGGCACTAACAACAACAAACCCAACAGAACTAGCATGTGAGCTAGAAAGAACAAAAGGCGCTAGCATGTGAGCTAGGGAAATAAACACAACGGAGGAATAGCGTGGAAGCTAACAAGTTCAAAAAGTACTTTACCACAAGCGGGGATAGCGACGTCACCTGTCGCATCAAAAGGCAAATTAGACTGCGAGACCGAACAAACCAAAAGGGCAGGCTTAAATAAAGGATATAATCACAAAGCAGGTGTGTGTGAAAAACAGAAGGCAGGTGACACAAATGTGTAACTATGGAAACGGAACAAACAGGAAGTGCCACCAGGAACTAAGGAAGGCAAAATAACAGAACACGATACCAAGACGGAACAAAAACAGAATATGACATGGTCCAAGTAGTGGATCATGACACTCGGTTTCTGTTATATTCTACCTTACTGACTAATTCTATGTTTTTGTTTGAATTTCGGCTCCGTAAGCGAGTCTTTAAACACCCAATGTCTACTCCGGCCTTCATCTTTGAGACGCGGGAAGCAAATCCGACGTCAAAGAGTCCAGGAGTCCAGGCAGGTTTCAGAGGTAGCCAATAGTACATAAAACTGCAGAAAGGGTTGAAGGTTCTCGTTCAAAGAGAGACACTTACTGGGAATCCCGGACACCAGTTTGAGAGGTCGCAGCACTCGGACAGCCCGCAGTGTCCTCAAGTCGAGCTGGGTCCCCACCGACGACAAAATACTGTTGAGATAACAAGACAAAGATTACATTCTCCTTTTGTTATTATTACAACAACAACAAAAATCGTACCGCACAGATGCAATCTTACCGCTTGCCTTATGGACCACTTTTATTTGTACATTTTCGTTCATTAAAAACCTCTAAAGGCTTAGTGGCCACATGCGTGGACAGCACCTTTTAGCTCTTACTTCTAAAAATTGTGTACACTACTGAATTGGGGTCTTGTGGCCACTTATGTGGACACTAATACTGCTATCTGGTGGTGTCAGAAAAGCACAACGTACAATGGAATTTGAAAAAAAAAACTGTTAAAAAAAAGAATTAGCATGTCACTAAACATGAAGTACACGTTTGTGTACTTATGGACTAAGTACATCATGTCAAAAGATGCTTCTTAGTTGTTATTCTAATTAGGGTCCAATAAGCCCAAATAGCAAATGGTGAAGTGAAGTGAAATATATTTATATAGCGCTTTTCTCTAGTGACTCAAAGCGCTTTACATAGTGAAACCCAATATCTAACTCAGTGTTTTCCAACATTTTTTTGAGCCAAGGCACATTTATTGCGTTGAAAAAAATCCAGAGGCACACCATCAACAGAAATCATTAAAAAAATAGTCTGTTGTCATCGTTGCAAATTGTTGGATATGACTTTAAACCATGACCTCACTTTAGCGCTTGTCTCAAAGTAGGTGTAACGTCACCACCTGTCACATCACGCCGCGACTTATGGGCTGACATAAAGCATGAAACAGTCCCAAATACCCAGTGTATTAACCGGAAAAACACTTTTTTTAAAAAGCATTCACAGTCTGTGGTGCCCTCAGGTGGTCAGGGAGAGCATTCCACAGACTGGGAGCGGTGGAGCAGAAAGCCCTGTCCCCCATTGTTAATAGCTTTGTCCTCGGAGGTTGTAGGAGGTTAGCCTTTCCTGAGCGGAGGTGTTGTGGGATAAAGAGATCACCCACGGAGCAGAACGGGAGGGGGAGTTGTGCCAGGATAATTCTGTCAACACCTGCTCTTGAGGAGCCGAGCTAACTGATAGCAGTGGTCTGATTACAGTTTTCTAAACTGGACTTTCAATTGAAGCAGGAGGTAATCAAGGAAGATCTCCATCGCGACAGAGAGACTTTTAAAACTGAAGAAAGATAAGGAAGACTTCTATAAACAAGCTTTTGATCAGAAGGAGCTGGCATGGATTTCCTTTATAAGTAAAGGTCAGACCATAATAACGTTTGTTTTATTAAATGTGCTTTTCATGATGGTATCCTTACATCACACTCAATTTTTTTACTGCATGCCTTTGGTAAGTGCCGGAGTGAGAAGAGGTTTTGAATTAATTAGCGCCCCGGCGGCAATTAAAGGAAATACGTTATATTATGGGATTGGGCCAGCACGCAGTTCGTATGGAGGAAAAGCGGACGTGACGACAAGTTGTAGAAGACGCTAAAGCTAGTGCTTTTAAGACACGCCCCCAATATTGTTGTCCGGGTGGAAATCGAGAGAAATTCTGGAGAATGGTTGCCCCCGGGAGATTTTCGAGAGGGGTTCTAAAATTCGGGAGTCTCCTGGGAAAATCTGGAGGGTTGGCAAGTATGGTATTTGGTGAAAAAAGTTAGAGAACTTCTGGGTTACAGGTTAAGAATACGGTTAATAGGAATCGGGATTCGGACGTGAATCGATTCTTTTGTCCGCCCCCTCGTTGTAGAGAAAGAGCTGGGATATTCAAATCAACTCATATTGTCAGGCTTGCCACCGACTGTTTGTGTTTTAGTTTTATTTTCCCTGTGCGCTGTTTCACCTGACCACACCTGGTGTCAATCAGCCCGCTCCTATTCGAACCTGCATTGTCCTCCAGTCGAGTGCTGCATTATTGTCTTGTCGATGACTTCCGTATTGTCGCTCCTGTGGTGTCGTTTCATGTCGAGTCATTTCAGCGTAGCGGCGAGCTATCTTTCGGTATCTGTTCGTAGTTTACAGTTTTTTGTTCCCTGCTTCCGTTTTTTTTTTCACTCGACAAGTAAAGACTTCTGTTTTCATGTTTGCTACCCGCTAGCTTCCACGCTATGCCCCTTTTTGTTTCTTGCTAGCTTCCATGCTAAAGACCCTTTTGTTTGTTATCCGCCTCGTACGCTTCCTTTGTTAGTACCCGTTTGTTTGTTCTTATTCTAATATTTTAATTAAATCCTGTTTTCTCACTCCATGCCAGCCTCCATCCCTGCATCTTGGGGTTGGCCACAAACTAACTCAGACACATATTCTTTCATCTTTTTTCTCCCCCGTCCTTCTCCAACCCCCCCAACCTCTCCGCCCACCCAGGTTGGTTGATAATTCCAGTAAGAGGTCGTTTATTAACGGACCCGATACCGGCAGCCAAGCCCCTCATTCCCTCGATGGCTTTTTAACTACCTCGGCGAAAGGCCGCGCCGCCACGGACCGGAAAAAACACCGGACCTCAGCGAAAACGGGCCGGCAGCCGGCGGCTTCAGTCAGGAGACGCCGTCCCCCCCCCCCCCCCACCCCCAACCCCTCTTCGTCCTCCTTCACGCCTCAGAGTCGGGTCGCCATGGTAGATATTTCATCCATTTTCCGGCTCACGTTTGTCGGGTCCGAGCGGAGCGTCGAGAGTTCGCCCGAGCGAGACCTTCGAACGCTCCGGGATGCGGTCGCCCTTGGCAACGCAGGAGCCTGACCGCAGTGCGGCGGGCCGACCGGCAGGGGGGCTGACGGGGGGCTTTTTTAGGAGGCTGCATTTCAAGAAGGGATTTATTTATTATATTTTTTTGTTTTACATTTGTTTCACTGCAAGCTAGCGCAACAACGACCTAACTATATAAGAATATAAAACAATATCTACTACTAGCGACCACACAGTCTGATAGTTTATACATCAATGATGAAATATTAACATTGCAACACATGCCGATACGGCCGTAATGATGACGTGTACGCGTGACGTCACGGGCTGTTAGGAAATATGAGCGCTGCACACACACACAGCTAAAAGTCGTCTGCTTTAACGGCATAACTACACAGTATTCTGGGGATCTGTGTTGCTGAATCTGTTGCAGTTTGTTCAATTAATATTGGAGACGTCAAAGAAGAAAGATGGAGTTGGGAAACTTTAGCCTTTAGCCACACAAACACATGGTGATTCCTTGTTTAAAAATTCCCGGAGGTGAAACTTTACTATGGATCGAGCGGTCAAGCGAACATGGATCCCGACCGAATGTCAACCAGCAGGTTTCGGTGAGAAAATTGTGGTAAAAAGTAGCTTCTTGCCGGAGATCGGCGGAGCTTGTGCCGTCCATAAAGCTGCCGTCGACTTCCCTGAGACATTGGCGTCAACACACCCGTGGACGTACACCTCCAACTATCAGGTACTATTAAACTCACTAAAACACTAGCAACACAATAGAAAGATAAGGGATTTCCCAGAATTATCCTATTAAATGTGTCGTCTTTTTTTTTTTACTTTTTTGTTTTTTTTCCCTAGTCCGTTGCTATCAATATCCTCAAACACGAATCTTTCATCCTCGCTCAAATTAATGGGGAAATTGTCGTTTTCTCTTTTTGTTGGAGGCTCCCATTAAAAACAACAGGTGACGTCATCGTCCGCGACTTCCGGTAAAGGCAGGGCTTTTCTGTTAGCGACCAAAAGTTGCCAACTTTATCGTGGATGTTCTCTACTAAATCCTTTCAGCAAAAAAATGGCAATATCGCGAAATGATCAAGTATGACACATAGAATGGACCTGCTATCCCCGTTTAAATAAGAACATTTAATTTCAGTAGGCCTTTAATGAGTCTATTTAGCTGAATTGAGAGCTAGCGTCCGACTTCTGTTTTGTTTTATCAGCCATTTTACTGCCCTGTTACAGACCCCGTTTGGAAAAAATTAAGGTATGTAAATAAACATTTACAAAATATTTCTGTGTAAATAACTCATTTTTACAACATATATATATGCGGCTTACATATGGATACTTTTTTTCTTTCTTTTAAAATTCATATACGGGTGAACTCTTTAAAGCAGGGGTCACCAACCTTTTTGAAACCAAGAGCTACTAATTGGGTACTGATTAATGCGAAGGGCTACCAGTTTGATACACACTTAAATAAATTGCCAGAAATAACCAATTTGCTCAATTTACCTTTAATAAATAAATCTATATATATATTTAAAAAATGGGTATTTCTGTCTGTCATTCCGTCGTACATTTTTTTTTTTCTTTTACGGAAGGTTTTTTGTAGACAATAAATTATGAAAAAAACACTTAATTGAACGATTTAAAAGAAGAGAAAACAGGATGATTTTGAAACATAGTTTATCTTCGATTTCAACTCTTTAAAATTCAAAAGTCAACCGAAAAAAAGAAGAGAAAAACTAGCTAATTCGAATCTTTTTGAAAAAATTAAAAACAATAATTTATGGAACATCATTAGTAATTTTTCCTGATTAAGATTAATTTTAGAATTTTGATGACATGTTTTAAATAAGTTAAAATCCAATCTGCATTTTGTTAGAATATATAACAAATTGGACCAAGCTATATTTCGAACAAATAATAATCATTATTCTTTTTAGATTTTTCAGAATTTTTTTTTAAAAAGCAATTCAAAAGACTTTGAAATAAGATTTAAATTTGATTCCAAAGATTTTCTAGATTTGCCAGAATAATCTTTGGGAACTTTATCAATAACACAATTGAAGAAAGATTTCACAAAATATTCTTCATCGAAAAAACAGAAGCTAAAATGAAGAATAAATAAAAATGTATGTATTATTCTTTACAATAAAAAAAAATTGTCAGCAAAGAAGAGGAAGGAATTTAAAAGGTAAAAAGGTGTATGTGTTTAAAAATCCTAAAATCCTTTTTAAGGTTGCATTTTTTCTCTAAAATTGTCTTTCTGAAAGTTATAAGAAGCAAAGTAAAAAAAAAAAAATGAATTTATTCAAACAAGTGAAGGCCAAGTCTTTAAAATATTTTCTTGGGTTTTAAAATTCTATTTGAGTTTTGTCTCTCTTAGAATTAAAAATGTCGAGCAAAGCGAGACCAGCTTGCTGGTAAATAAATACAATTAAAAAAATAGAGGCAGCTCACTGTAATTTGAGCTATTTTTAGAACAGGCCAGCGGGCGACTCATCTGGTCCTTACGGGCGACCCGGTGCCCTCGGGCACCGCATTGGTGACCCCTGCTTTAAAGAATTCACAGTCTGTGGTACCCTCAGGTGGTCAGGGAGAGATTCCACAGACTGGGAGCGGCGGAGCAGAAAGCCTGGTCCCCCATTGTTCTTAGCTTTTTCCTCGGAGGTCGGAGAGGGTTAGCCTGTCCGGTGTGGAGGATTTGGGGGTGAGTAGTTCTTTGAGGTACAGTGGGGGCAAATCCATTGAAGCACTGGTGGGTTAGTAGGGAGACTTTGTATTCAATCCTGGAAGCCAGTGATGGGATTTGAGTATCGGTGCGATATGGTCGTATTTCCGCACTCTCATCAGGATCCGAGCAGCACTATTCTGTGAGTACTACAGATTCTGAATGTTCTTGCTGGAGATCCCGACAGTCTAGCCTGGTTCATAACGGGGAAACATGCTAAAGTGTCTTGTATTTATGCTAGCAGTTTAGCTAGCTAGCACTAAGGGTTAAATGTGCAGTGACTTTATCACAGTGCGGTTATCTGCAGCTCCTCAATAATGCTGTCGCCCCCCGCTGGTCATTGGGGAGAACCGCGGTCTCCCCAAAGTCTAATAGATAAAAAGGACACAGGTGAGAAGTCCCATGCGGGAAAGTGTTGGCATGTCCTCCGAGACGGAAGGCGAGCCGACTGGAAGAGGGTGTTAGTCCCCGGCGTCCAAGGCGTGACATCCAATCGCGGCGGCGAGACATCGGCGCAGGCGTTTAGTCCGTGATGACAGAGGCCAAGGACGCTGGGAAAAAAAACACCTGGCGTCCTTTTCACACACAAACACCTCCATCCAACACTGAAGACATCGGAAGACGTGACGTTTTTTGGCAACTTTAATAGCTAGAACAAGTATGCATGTATCTAAAAAAAAATGCTATTTTAAAAGCATCCACACTCTGTGGTGCCCTCAGGTGGTCAGGGAGAGCGCTCCGCAGACTGGGGTTTGGCATAGCTCGGTTGGTAGAGTGGCCGTGCCAGCAATTTGAGGGTTGCAGGTTCGATTCCCGCTTCCGCCATCCTAGTCGATGCCGTTGTGCCCTTGGGCAAAACACTTTACCCACCTGCTCCCAGTGCCACCCACACTGGTTTAAATGTAACTTAGATATTGGGTTTCACTATGTAAAGCGCTTTGAGTCACTAGAGAAAAGTGCTATATAAATATAATTCGCTTCACATTTGTGCGACTCGGCAACTTTAATAGCTAGAACAAGAATGCATGTATCTAAAAAAAAAATGCTATTTTAAAAGCATCCACAGTCTGTGGTGCCCTCAGGTGGTCAGGGAGAGCGCTCCGCAGACTGGGGTTTGGCATAGCTCGGTTGGTAGAGTGGCCGTGCCAGCAATTTGAGGGTTGCAGGTTCGATTCCCGCTTCCGCCATCCTAGTCGATGCCGTTGTGCCCTTGGGCAAGACACTTTACCCACCTGCTCCCAGTGCCACCCACACTGGTTTAAATGTAACTTAGACATTGGGTTTCACTATGTAAAGCGCTTTGAGTCACTAGAGAAAAGTGCTATATAAATATAATTCACTTCACATTTGTGCGACTCGGCAACTTTAGTAGCTAGAACAAGTATGCATATATCCCAAAAAAATTTAAAAAAGGCTTTTTTAAAAGCATCCACAGTCTGTGGTGCCTTCAGGTGGTCAGGGAGAGCGTTCCGCAGACTGGGGTTTGAACTCACAACCTACAGATCTCAAAGCGGACCCTCTAACTACTAGGCCAGTGAGTAGGTCAGGGACCTCAATCCAGCACTGACGTCCCCCAGATGTTGAGGTTCTCAGATGGTCTTGTCCCTCGGAGACCCGAACCAACAAGGATCTCAAACGGGTTCCGAAAAAGACTCAAGGCTTGGTTTTGAGGACTTTTGTCACTCAAGGGACAACTTGGAACAGGGGTGTCAAAACTTGACTTGATTCAGGGGGCTAAAAACATTTGGTTCGGAAGACGTGACGTTTTTAGGAGCGGGCGACTCAAAATGGCGGTCCCTCAGTTAAAGTACCAATGATTGCCACACACACACACACACGAGGTGTGGTGAAATTCGTCCTCTGCATTTGAACCATCAGCCTTGTTCACCCCCCGGGAGGGGAGGGGAGCAGTAGGGAATCCTTTTTGGTGATTTAACCCCCAATTCCAACGCTTGATGCTGAGTGCCAAGCAGGGAGGTAATGGGTCCCATTTTTTTAGTCTTTTCTCGTCCTTTGTGCGACTCGGCAACTTTAGTAGCTAGAACAAGTATGCATATATCTAAAAAAAAAAGGCTTTTTAAATAGCATCCACAGTCTGTGGTGCCCTTAGGTGGTCAGGGAGAGTGCTCCGCAGACTGGGGTTTGAAGTCACAACCTACAGATCTCAGGGCGGACACTCTAACTACTACGCCAGTAAGTAGGTCAGGGAAACATGGGGGACCTCAATCCAGCACTGACGTCCCCTAGATGTTGAGGTTTTTAGATGGTCTTGTAATGGGAGGTAATGGGTCCCATTTTTTTAGTCTTTTCTAGTCGTTTGTGCGACTCGGCAACTTTAATAGCTAGAACAAGTATGCATATATCAAAAAAAAAAAAGGCTTTTTTAAAAGCATTCACAGTCTGTGGTGCCCTCAGGTGGTCAGGGAGAGCGTTCTGCAGACTGGGGTTTGAAGTCACAACCTACAGATCTCAGGGCGGACACTCTAACTACTACGCCAGTAAGTAGTTCAGGGAAACATGGGGGACCTCAATCCAGCACTGACGTCCCCCAGATGTTGAGGTTCTTAGATGGTCTTGTAATGGGAGGTAATGGGTCCGATTTTTTTAGTCTTTTCTCGTCGTTTGTGCGACTCGGCAAATTTAATAGCTAGAACAAGTATGCATATATCAAAAAAAAAAAAAAGGCATTTTTAAAAGCATTCACAGTCTGTGGTGCCCTCAGGTGGTCAGGGAGAGTGCTCCGCAGACTGGGGTTTGAAGTCACAACCCACAGATCTCAGGGCGGACACTCTAACTACTACGCCAGTAAGTAGGTCAGGGAAACATGGGGGACCTCAATCCAGCACTGACGTCCCCCAGATGTTGAGGTTCTTAGATGGTCTTGTAATGGGAGGTAATGGGTCCTATTTTTTTAGTCTTTTCTAGTCGTTTGTGCGACTCGGCAACTTTAATAGCTAGAACAAGTATGCATATATCAAAAAAAAAAAAAAAAAAGGCTTTTTTAAAAACATCCACAGTCTGTGGTGCCCTCAGGTGGTCAGGGAGAGTGCTCCGCAGACTGGGGTTTGAAGTCACAACCTACAGATCTCAGGGCGGACACTCTAACTACTACGCCAGTAAGTAGGTCAGGGAAACATGGGGGACCTCAATCCAGCACTGACGTCCCCCAGATGTTGAGGTTCTTAGATGGTCTTGTAATGGGAGGTAATGGGTCCCATTTTTTTAGTCTTTTCTAGTTGTTTGTGCGACTCGGCAACTTTAGTAGCTAGAACAAGTATGCATATATCTAAAAAAAAAAAAAAGGCTTTTTTAAAAGCATTCACAGTCTGTGGTGCCCTCAGGTGGTCAGGGATAGCGTTCTGCAGACTGGGGTTTGAAGTCACAACCTACAGATCTCAGGGCGGACACTCTAACTACTACGCCAGTAAGTAGGTCAGGGAAAAATGGGGGACCTCAATCCAGCACTGACGTCCCCCAGATGTTGAGGTTCTTAGATGGTCTTGTAATGGGTAGGTAATGGGTCCCATTTTTTTTGTCTTCTCTAGTCGTTTGTGCGACTCGGCAACTTTAATAGCTAGAACAAGTATGCATATATCTAAAAAAAAAAAGGCTTTTTAAAAAGCATCCACAGTCTGTGGTGCCCTCAGGTGGTCAGGGAGAGTGCTCCGCGGACTGGGGTTTGAAGTCACAACCCACAGATCTCAGGGCGGACACTCTAACTACTACGCCAGTAAGTAGGTCAGGGAAACATGGGGGACATCAATCCAGCACTGACGTCCCCCAGATGTTGAGGTTCTTAGATGGTCTTGTAATGGGAGGTAATGGGTCCCATTTTTTTTAGTCTTTTCTAGTCCTTTGTGCGACTCGGCAACTTTGGTAGCTAGAAGAAGTATGCATATATCTAAAAAAAAAGGCTTTTTAAAAAGCATCCACAGTCTGTGGTGCCCTTAGGTGGTCAGGGAGAGTGCTCCTTGGACTGGGGTTTGAAGTCACAACCCACAGATCTCAGGGCGGACACTCTAACTACTACGCCAGTAAGTAGGTCAGGGAAACATGGGGGACATCAATCCAGCACTGACGTCCCCCAGATGTTGAGGTTCTTAGATGGTCTTGTAATGGGAGGTAATGGGTCCCATTTTTTTTAGTCTTTTCTAGTCCTTTGTGCGACTCGGCAACTTTGGTAGCTAGAAGAAGTATGCATATATCTAAAAAAAAAGGCTTTTTAAAAAGCATCCACAGTCTGTGGTGCCCTTAGGTGGTCAGGGAGAGTGCTCCTTGGACTGGGGTTTGAAGTCACAACCTACAGATCTCAGGGGGGACACTCTAACTACTACGCCAGTAAGTAGGTCAGGGAAACATGGGGGACCTCAATCCAGCACTGACGTCCCCCAGATGTCGAGGTTCTTAGATGGTCTTGTAATGGGAGGTAATGGGTCCCATTTTTTTAGTCTTTTCTAGTCGTTTGGGTGACTCGGCAACTTTAATAGCTAGAACAAGTATGCATATATCTAAAAAAAAAAAAAAAAAAGGCTTTTTTAAAAGCATCCACAGTCTGTGGTGCCCTCAGGTGGTCAGGGAGAGCGTTCCGCAGACCGGGGTTTGAACTCACAACCTTTTTTTCCCATCATGCTTTTCAACGGGTGTGCCTCGGCTCAGAAAAGGTTGAAAAACGCTGCTTTAGAGTTACTGATCTTGTCTTGAAGAAATGTACTCATTTGTAAAAGACAAAGACCTGGACTCGTCCCTGAAAGACGTCAAAGGGGATTCAGACCTTTACGAGTCCCAGGTGTCAGTGTGTTGAGTTTGTAAGAATCGGACGGGACTCTGGAACCGTGGCGACGAGGTTCGAGTCCGGTGACATTGACGTCGATGGGTCTCTCCCCGTTCACACCGCGTTGCCGTAGCAACCCCACGGATCCTCTCGTCGCCCCCCACCCCCGAGTCTCCACGGTTACCGGCCCGCTCTCATTCATAAGCGTTGCCGGGGAAACGCCGCTCCGGCTCATTGATGGAATCTCGGCGTTGCCGCAGAAACGGGGGACAGGAAGTGGGTCTCCTTGCCGCAGGTTGTTGGCCCCCCCACCCCCCAAGCGCCCACACGAGTAAACACCACGTGTGTTGCCTCACTCGCACTACGGGTAGACAACCACAATGAACACTAGGTGGCGCGCAAACTACAGAAGAAACCCAGCTACACTTTTACAACAAAAATGTCAGAAATACTATAAGCCGCTACTTTTTTCCTACGCTTTGAACCATGCGGCTAAGTTATACAGTGCGGCTAATTTCAATCAATCAATCAATCAAAGTTTATTTTTATATAACCCTTAACCACTGTCTCAAAGGGCTGTCTCAGGTCCCAATTTAGGGATTTCTCTTTGCTGACGGGAATCATGCAAGTAGTTTAAAAGAACAAAAATACCCCAGAAATGCTACAGTTTAAGCCTTCATTGAAGTCCTCCTGATGTGGAATACGAATGTTCATACGCAGTGTGGAGCCGCTCCGTCAAGTTAATAATCATCACCTCCATCCCGGCAAATAAACTACCGTAAAATACGGACTATAAGCCGCTACTTTTTTTCCTACGCTTTGAACCATGCGGCTAAGTTATACAGTGCGGCTAAGTTATACAGTGCGGCTAATTTCAATCAATCAATCAATCAATCAATCAATCAAAGTTTATATTTATACAACCCTTAACCACTGTCTCAAAGGGCTGCACAAGCCGCAATGACCCAAATTTAGGGATTTTTCTTTGCTGACGGGAATCATGCAAGTAGTTTAAAAGAACAAAAATACCCCAGAAATGCTACAGTTTAAGCCGTCATTGAAGTCCTCCTGATGTGGAATACGAATGTTCATACGCAGTGTGGAGCCGCTCCGTCAAGTTAATAATCATCACCTCCATCCCGGCAAATAAACTACCGTAAAATACGGACTATAAGCCGCTACTTTTTTTCCTACGCTTTGAACCATGCGGCTAAGTTATACAGTGCGGCTAATTTCAATCAATCAATCAATCAATCAATCAATCAAAGTTTATATTTATATAACCCTTAACCACTGTCTCAAAGGGCTGCACAAGCCGCAACGACCCAAATTTAGGGATTTTTCTTTGCTGACGGGAATCATGCAAGTAGTTTAAAAGAACAAAATACCCCAGAAATGCTACAGTTTAAGCCTTCATTGAAGTCCTCCCGATGTGGAATACGAATGTTCATACGCAGTGTGGAGCCGCTCCGTCAAGTTAATAATCATCACCTCCATCCCGGCAAATAAAATACCGTAAAATACGGACTATAAGCCGCTACTTTTTTTCCTACGCTTTGAACCATGCGGCTAGGTTGTACAGTGCGGCTAATTTCAATCAATCAATCAAAGTTTATTTTTATATAGCCCTTAACCACTGTCTCAAAGGGCTGCACAAGCCGCAACGACCCAAATTTAAGGATTTTTCTTTGCTGACGGGAATCATGCAAGCAGTTTAAAAGAACAAAAATACCCCAGAAATGCTACGGTTTAAGCCTTCATTGAAGTCCTCCTGATGTGGAATACGAACGGTCATACGCAGTGTGGAGCCGCTCCGTCAAGTTAATAATCATCACCTCCATCCCGGCAAATAAAATACCGTAAATTACGGACTATAAGCCGCTACTTTTTTTCCTACGCTTTGAACCCTGCGGCTAAGTTATACAGTGCGGCTAATTTCAATCAATCAAAGTTTATTTTTATATAACCCTTAACCACTGTCTCAAAGGGCTGCACAAGCCGCAACGACCCAATTTCGGGATTTTTCTTTGCTGACGGGAATCATGCAAGCAGTTTAAAAGAACAAAAATACCCCAGAAATGCTACAGTTTAAGCCTTCATTGAAGTCCTCCTGATGTGGAATACGAACGTTCATACCCAGTGTGGAGCCGCTCCGTCAAGTTAATAATCATCACCTCCATCCCGGCAAATAAACTACTGTAAATTACGGACTATAAGCCGCTACTTTTTTTCCTACGCTTTGAACCATGCGGCTAAGTTATACAGTGCGGCTAATTTCAATCAATCAATCAATCAATCAATCAATCAATCAAAGTTTATATTTATATAACCCTTAACCACTGTCTCAAAGGGCTGCACAAGCCCCAACGACCCAAATTTAGGGATTTTTCTTTGCTGACGGGAATCATGCAAGTAGTTTAAAAGAACAAAAATACCCCAGAAATGCTACAGTTTAAGCCGTCATTGAAGTCCTCCTGATGTGGAATACGAATGTTCATACGCAGTGTGGAGCCGCTCCGTCAAGTTAATAATCATCACCTCCATCCCGGCAAATAAACTACCGTAAATTACGGACTATAGGCCGCTACTTTTTTCCTACGCTTTGAACCATGCGGCTAAGTTATACAGTGCGGCTAATTTCAATCAATCAAAGTTTATTTTTATATAGCCCTTAACCACTGTCTCAAAGGGCTGCACAAGCCGCAACGACCCAAATTTAGGGATTTTTCTTTGCTGACGGGAATCATGCAAGTAGTTTAAAAGAACAAAAATACCCCAGAAATGCTACAGTTTAAGCCTTCATTGAAGTCCTCCTGATGTGGAATACGAACGTTCATACGCAGTGTGGAGCCGCTCCGTCAAGTTAATAATCATCACCTCCATCCGGGCAAATAAACTACCCTAAATTACGGACTATAAGCTGCTACTTTTTTCCTACGCTTTGAACCATGCGGCTAAATTATACAGTGCGGCTAATTTCAATCAATCAATCAATCAAAGATTATTTTTATATAGCCCTTAACCACTGTCTCAAAGGGCTGCACAAGCCGCAACGAGCCAAATTTAGGGATCTTTCTTTGCTGACGGGAATCATGCAACAAAATACCCCAAATTGGTATGTTATGGTTTGTGCTACGGTGCCATCATTTGGACGAGTTTGTACACTGCAGGTGCCCTTCTGTTTGGACTGAGCTTACAACCGGAAGTAGAAGTGCCGTTCGTCTTCTAATCGTCCGTACATTCCGCCTTTCTATCTTCATTCATCACTCCAAACAACGTTTGTAAAATTTGCAATATTTGTATGTAATAAAAGAAAATATTCCATATTGTGTTGACGTTGTTATCGGTTCATTCGATATCAGCCGATCCATGGTATCGGCAGCACACACACTCCTATCATCCCTATCTCTCTAGCATCCTGCTGACTTCTAGACAAATCGAAACAACTTCAGCTGGGGGTTCAACTCGTACAAAACCTCAAAATCCATCTTTTTATGCATCATACAGATTTTTTTGTGTCATTTCCAGCTTAAGGAAAAAAAAAAACCCACCCTGTTTATTCATGCATGTGTGCTTGGTGGAAACAGCGTGGGAGTACCATGTGTCAGCACAGCGTGACATTCTGTCCCCTTACTGTCTCCCACTGAGGACCACCCCCTAACACACACACACAACACACACACACACACACACACACACACACACACACACACACACACACACACACACACACAACACACACACACACGTGATGTAACATGATGTAAGAAGAAATGATACTGATTATGATAACAGTGCTGTCTCATTTGCAATGCACTTCCAAGGGGTTGGATGGCAGTGCTGTGCAGGCGATCCATGGTATTTTGTCTAACTAGGAAGCGCCCTACAAAGTGTTGATACTATAAGTATTGTGCTTATCACGCACCGAATGCAACATTCATTTTAGTTGTAGATTTTCCTACCAAACCTGGTGTTAGAATATTGCTATTGTGCTCAAGCTGTACGTTTTCTATCTGTGCAAGGACAATACTTTTTTGTGTTAGGGGTGGCCTAAGCCGCAGATGTTTTTTTGTTTGTTTTTTTAGCCTGCTAACAGCCAATGACTTCAAGGACCTCAACGAAGATAAGACGACAGCACGCAGACGAAGCAGAGACAAGGCAAAATCACAAGGCCCCCCAGCACATTCCGCCACGTATTGCGCCTACTGGAGCACCGAATGCAACATTCAGTTTAGCTGTAGTTTTTCCTACAAAACCTGGTGTTAGAATAATTATGTGCAAGTTATCACACAACTTTAGTATTTTTTTTGCTATTGTGCTCAAGCTGTACTTTTTCTATCTGTGCAAGGACAAACATTTTTTTGTCTGAGGGTATTGCGCCTACTGGAGCTGCTTTGCACGATATGTGTGGCCACTCCTTTTAGAGGCGGCCTCAGTGATGTTGACTGGGGAACTCCTGAATAAATAGAGGGACGCGGGAGTTGTACCTTAGATTGGTACCGGGCCGCGGAATAATTTTTTATTATCTAAAAAAAAAAAAAGTTTTGTTTTTTTTTATTATTATTTAAATCAACATAAAAAACACAAGATACACTTACAATTAGTGCACCAACCCAAAAAAACTCCCTTTTTCACGGGACAAATTATCAAGCGTTGACCGGTCCGCAGCTACAAAAAGGTTGGGGACCACTGCCTTAGATCGTAGGGCGAGACTGCGACTAAGTGTCCAGCTCCACACGTTCTCCTCATGAGCGAAATTGAACTCTGTCTCTGCATGATTCCTTGCTTCTTGTCTGTTTATTAGATGTCATCAGTGTTTGAACCTGACACCTGGAGGTGTTGGAATCGCCATGTAAAATCGCTAATACTAATAGTAGCCTGTCTATGGCAAATCCAATGCAAATTAGCATCGCGCTATTGCATTTTGGAGGAGTCGAGCTTTATTTAAGGTTGGAGCGTTTTTTTTACCGACCATATTTGCTTTGTTGGTGTGGAAAATTGCAACATTTTGGTATGCATCCCTCGTTGCGAGTGTGACCTATGAATTCTGCCTAGCAACAACTTATCAGATTTACCTTGCTTTAATTTCAGATGCAATGCTTTCTGTCAGTTTAAATTTGTCGTGTTGGTAAAACATCGTTTAGATTTTTGCTTGAGTTTGGTGCAATAAATATTTTCATTCCGAACTTTGAACGACAACAAAACATTGCCTTCGGCTCACTTTTCTAACGATTTGATTACCTTCTTAAGAACAGGCATTGGTGGGTCAAACTGGACAGAAAGAATTTAAATAAATAAACCTTTAAATAATTATGTATCCATATCAATAATTAATAAAAATTCAAAATAAATGTATGTGTTACTAAATATGTCACAAAATAATTTTATATGAAAATTATATTTATTTATTTAAGTATTTTACAATTAATTTATTTCATGATTTAATGAATTATTTCACCATTTAATTTTTGGTGAAAATTGCTCCAAATTGTTGACCGGGAAGGCGAAGGAAATCGGCAATTAAGTTAAATTATAAATCCTTTTAGTTTAATGATCTGTTTTCAGTTTTATGCCGGAATTTAACAGATAAAATAAATTCATGAAATAAATGAATAAGTACAGTGAATAAATAATTAAATTGTGGAATAATTGGATACACAATAAAATTAGTCATTTGTAAAGTAATTAAATCAAATATGAAACATTTATGCCTTGAATAAAATAATTAAATAAATTATTTAAATAATCTAAAATAAATCAATTGTGAAATAATCAAATAATTCGCAACATATTTAAAAAAAAAATGAACATAATTTGACATCAAATTAATTACTGACACATTTAAAAACACAATTATTTACTTAACTCCAATTTTAATAAAGTGATGACACATTCAGGTAATTCTTCGCTACATTCCGTCATTTTTTGCGGGCGATAAAACCGAATTTCACCTGGTTAGAGCAGGCCTGGGCGATTATTTTAACTCGGGGGCGCCAATTTTAGAGGAAAAAAATGTGTCTGGGGGCCGATATGTCTGATTTTTTTATGAACAAAACCTCACAATAATGTCTGATTGAAAGCTAAAAACGCTAAGACAGACCGCCTTAAAAATACGGAATAAAATTTTACCATTTTTTTTTACTGAATGAGACCCCCAGAATGTAAATGACGATAAAAAAAATGTGGGATTTACGATATTAACAAATGAATGGTAAAACACTGAATATTGACAACATTTGAACGTCACACACCCTCTCCGTCGACATACTTCACAATCAAGCGAAACAACAAAAATGCGACATAAACGCAAAGGGTAAAGAACAAAAAACGACCTACCTACAATCTGATACATCTGATATCTAACTAAGTTTTAGAACTTTGCAGGCTCTGCTCTAAACACTCTGTGGAAACGCTCCCCACCCACACTACTTGATGCCTCGTCTGAGCTGCTGTGACTTAGATCACCGTAGTAACTAATTAGATTACCGCAGTAACTAGTTAGATTACCATAGCAACTAGTGTATCAAGCAAAAGCCAATATACCTACCACTGAAATACTCTTTATAGTTCAAGACTAATATTTACACATCATATTAGCAGCAACAGTTTTGATCTAAAAAACCCTAAAAGATCTTAAAAAAAACTCTAACCGAAGTCTGGGTTGGAGTGTCCGTCCTGAGATTGGTAGGTTGTGAGTTCAAAACCAAAGACTATAAAATTGGGACCCGTTACCTCTCTGCTTGGCACTCAGAATCAAGGGTTGGAAATTGGGGGTTAAATCACCGAAAATCATTCCCGGGCTGCTGCTCACTGCTCCCCTCACCTCCCCTGATACCGGCGGTAAAACAATTATCGGATGGTATGTGGCTTTTTACATTTTTATTTGGATAAAATCTTTGTCTTGTGTCATAATCAACACACTACGGTGACAAATTGTCACGGCGCGGGCTCGAACCTGCTTTTCCTTTGCTTCCCTGACTGCCTATTGGATCTCGACCACCCGCTTGGACACGGAACTTCTACGCCTCGCCACTGGCCCAGACCATCTGACTGCCGCCACGGACTGCCTTCATTTCTTGTTCCTCCTCTCCAGTCAACACAAGGTAAAACGCTCAGGTAATTACCCACACCTAGTCTAACACCACTCACTCTTGGATATTGGTCACACTCCATTCTCTAGCCTAGTTTATTTATAGTATTATTGTTGACTATTATATACATATATATATATATATATATATATATATATATATATATATATATATATATATATATATATATATATATATATATATATATATGTATATAAAACATTGTCCTTTACAGTTATAAAAGCTTTTAAAAAAAAAATCTACTACTCTGCTAGCATGTCAGTAGACTGGGGTGGATCCTGCTGAAATCCTACGGATTGAATGAATACAGAATCGTTCTGAATTGGAAAAAAATCGATTTATAAACGAATCGCGACCCCAAGAATCGATATTGGATCGAATCGTAGGAGACCCAAAGATTTGCAGCCTTATATATAGATATATATAAGGCTTATATATATATATATATATATATATATATATATATATATATATATATATATATATATATACGCCCCCCTTGTGTCTGTGCCGTCAACCCCCCCCTGCAATACATAACAAAAATTCACAAAATTATTTCATTACGGTGATTCCTTCATCATTCCCCTAATTAGGGTGGGGGGTCCATGTTGGAACATTAGGTCATCATCAAGCCCCTCCCCCATTTGTCTGACCTTCATCCCCTCCCATCCCCTCCTCGTCCTGCTGAAGCTTTCACGGGCGGAAGCACTCTGCCGCCGACCACATTCTCCACCCTTTCATTTTCTCCCTCGGCCATTATTGCTGAGCTCAGCCGAGTGCTAACGCACAGCTGATGGACCCCCCCCCCACTCCGCCGGCTCTCCTTTCCGTCCCTCTGCATCCTCACCCGGGAAAAACCACGCGGAAGCATTTGTGTCCAAAAACGTCCTGACTTTAAGCATTTTTTTAAAAAAAATTTTTACCGTTCACTTTCACTTCGTCCGTGGCGTCGGCAGCTGTGAGCGCTTGGCAGCACAAAGAGTCGCACCTCAGCCAGATATTGAGTCAAAGGGATTTTTTTTAGACGCGGCGAATACTTCTTTGCAGGACGGAAATAAAAGTGGAAAAGTGGAATGTGATGACGCGGAGTTTCGTGCAAATTCTTATGTATACAAAAGACCTAAGCGGCGGAGTGGGCGGATGATTGTTGCGTAGAAGCCCCACAACAGTCACAAAGGCGGAAGAAGGCTGCAGCAAAAAGGGTCCCCCAATTTTCTTGCTTGGTCTCAATGCCATTGGACCCTGGCCCTTTTGCCAAGGACACTGTCTGTGCACCGGTCTTCCCACTTTAAAAGATTTCCCGCACAGGCGTCCTCCTGAAGGCGATCCCACCCACAGGAGGACAATCATCCACTTGTGAAGGACATAATGTCATGGCTGTCTTGAATTTCCAATCATTTCTACAACTCAAACGGTAGGTATGGTGTTCCTGGGATTAAAAGCCTCACCTTTTCTCCTCCAAGCATATTGCTGGGTATTGTGGCGAAACAGCTTCATTTTTGTTTCATCTGCCCACGGAGCTTTCCTCCACAAGGTGATGTCGGGATTTTAGAATAATTGTATCCGAGTTCCTGGCGAGAAGACAAAAGCTGTCTTTGAATCTACCAAGCAGAAGGCTTGTAAAACCCCACTGTGTATGATGAGAAGCAACATGAAGGTGTTCTGTTTCTCTCATGTATTGTAATCAACAGAAATATATTGTTTTGACCCAAGAACTACAAAGCGGACAGGAAGCAGGGCCTGACTCCCTCGAGGCGACATTTTTCTGTAAACGCTTTCACGACCTTTTCTTTTGAACCGTTCTGTAACCAAAGGCAGTGGCTATTTACGACCCACGTAACTTGGAAACAGCTGTCGCCATGTCATAAGGGAAAGTCCAAATAAAAGAGTTGGCGTACAATCTTTCGCCAGAGCGTGCTGAGAAACTGTACAAGGGTACAGGGTACAGTGTCCAGGCGTCTCTCCTCACTGATCCAAATGCAATTCTGTCTCTGTTTAATTCCTTGCTTCTTGTCTTGTTTAATAAATGTCATCAGTGTTTGAACCTCACACTTTTCTTTGCACTTCCGCACTCGGCGATCACGCCAGCAGCACTGAGAGCCGATTCGGCCAAACTCTCTCTTGGTAATGTTGCAATTTTCAAAGCCAACAAATAAATTGACCTAAAAAGAAGAAGAAAAAAATGCTCCAACATAAGTAAATTGGGGCTCCACTTTTCCAAAAATGTGCTAGCTTGATGCTAATATACATTGTCTTTGCTGTTGACATGTTACTGATTAGCATTAGCGATTTTACAGCATCAAATGTTTTATTGAAAATCACAACTAAGATGTTTGTTACAAGCACACAGCTGGTGCCGAAAAATACAATACTTAGAGTATTAACACTTTATATATATATATATATCTATATATATATATATATATATATATATATATATATATATGTATGTATATACACACATGTATATACATATATATACATACATACATGTATATACATATATATACATACATACATATATATATATATATATATATATATATATATATATAGCTTTGTCCTTATAGTATGTCTTTGGCAGGACATAAGGACAAAGCACAAGATGTCCCCTTTAAATCAGGCGTTAGGTACACACAGGGGTTACCGTGACGACAGTAGCTGGGACGTGATGTCCAGCAGCATGAGGTCATAGAAGAGAGCAGCTGGCTGGGAATTGTCCTTCTGCCATGCCTTCAATTACCAATATCACTCTTCAAAATTACTCTGCAAAATTACTCGGCAAAACTGCGGAACTCAGAGGACACGGAAGACATTCAAATAGCAAAGAGCTGATGCAACCAACTGCCCCTTCAGGGGTCCCATTTGTAAAAACAGCTACAAAAAAATAAAAACCCTGATTATTTTTTACACCCCTAATATATATATATGTGTGTGTGTGTGTGTATATATATATATATACCATACACTACATATATATATATATATATATATATATATATATATATATATATATATATATATATATATATATATAAATATATATATATGTATTTATAGACAGTATATATATATATATATATATATATACACACATGTAAATATATATGTAAATATTTATATATATACACACATATATATGTATATATACAGTATATATATATATGTATATATATGTATAAATATGTATATATATATATATATATATATATATATATATATATATATACATACACACACACATGTAAATATATATGTAAATACTTATATACATACACATATATATATGTATATATATATATATATATATATATATATATATATATATATATATATATATATATATATATATATATATATATATATATATATACCGTACACTATATATATACTGTATATATATATTTGTCAATATTAGCTTGAATTTTATCAGGTTTTTTCAGGTCACCATTCGTGGCAATTTATTAATTGAAAAATTATTTTTAAGTGAAGTGAAGTGAAGTGAGAAGTGATTTATATTTATATAGCGCTTTTTCTCTAGTGACTCAAAGCGCTTTACATAGTGAAACTGGGAGCAGGTGGCTAAAGTGCCTTGCTCAAGGACACAACGGCAGTGACTAGGATGGCGGAAGCGGGGATCGCACCTGCAACCCTGAAGTTGCTGGCACTGCCACTCTACCGACCGAGCTATACCGGCCAAAATGTTTTGACTAATCAGCAATTCTACAAGATGAATGCAATAACATTATTACGATTGATCACGTGAGTTAAATGTGTCATTTTGACAGCCCTAATAGACACACCACATGTAAAGAACTGAACATTGATCCGTGCAACGTATACTTTTCACCAGAATGCCCAACGAAGGACATCATTTCATTTTTAAAAAACGAGTGTGGGGGTTCTGCGATGAGGCGGCGACTTGTCCAGGTTGTAACCCACAAGCCCCCCGTGACCGGTAGAAAATGGACAAATGGAGTGTGGGCCGCAAAATGGCCGGCGGGTCGCACTTTTGAACCCCTCTGGTTTTAAACCCCTCGCAAACTTCCTTCTGGAGAAGTGGGGACCGCCTGCATAGCTGCCGTTCTAAATTGGAGCCCACCCAAGCAGCAAAACTGGCAAACACACACACACACACACACACACACGTTCACACACACGTTCACACACACACGGGGATAAATCATAAAAACTTCTGTCGGCATTCATGCACTAAAACATTCAATATGAATATACATGAAGGCTGAAGGTCCATAAATCGGCCATATAGGCCATGCATAGTAATTGTGCATATGCCTTTGAAGTGTGTGTGTGTGTGTGTGTGTGTGTGTGTGTGTGTGTGTGTGTGTGTGTGTGTGTGTGTGTGTGTGTGTGTGTGTGTGTGCACGCAGCATAAGATAACAGCAGAGTGTGTCACGCAGGCTTTGCTGCTGGGTGATTGATCATGAGGAGCAGGGAAAAGCAGGTTACTGCAGCACACACACACACACACACACACACGCACACACACACACGTGCATGAAACCCTCTCCGGGTTTGCTCTTTCTCATTTGTCTCCCTCCCCCCCTCCCCCTCCTTTCTTGTGTCTCCATCTTTGCCTCCTCTCTCTCTCTCTCTCTCTCTCTCTCTCTCTCTCTCTCTCTCTCTCTCTCTCTCTCTCTCTCTCTCTCTCTCTCTCTCTCTCTCTCTCTCTCTCTCCTCCCTTCCTGCTATCGCCACAAATAAGAGTTTCAGCCGCCATCTTTTATTCCGTCTGGTGATGGCGGGACCGTGCCTGGACAAGCAGCAGTGAAAGTAGTCAGTGTGCAGCTGGAACAGCAGCTAATGACTGCACAGACATTGAGATCTAGAACAGAAGGAGGGAAAAAAAATTGCCAGTCCAACAGTGTTGAGGGGAGCTGTGGTTCATTTTGATCAACATCAACAACATCCTTCTCATAATCATAATACTTAACATCTTCATCATCATCATCACAAACATCATCATCATCATTATCATCATCATCACCCTCATCACCAACATCATCATCCTTAATGCTCCTCTTCATTCTCCTCCTCCTCATCATCATCCTGATCAGCATCATCATCACAACATTATTATCATCTTTATCATCATCATCATCATCACCATAACTTACATCATAATCTTCATCACCATCAGCCTTAATTCTCCTCATCATCATCATCACCAACATCATCATCCTTATTCTCATCCTCATCATCTTCATCATCATTATCCTCATCATCATCATTATCCTCATCATAATCATAATCCTCATCATCATAATCATCATCCTCATTATTATCATCATCATCATCATCATTACCATCATCATCCTCATCGCCATAACCAACATCATAATCTTCATCACCATCAGCCTTAATTCTCCTCATCATCATCATCACCAACATCATCACCTTATTCTCATCCTCATCATCATCATTATCCTCATCATCATCATTATCCTCATCATAATCATAATCCTCATCATCATAATCATCATCCTCATTGTTATCATCATCACCATCATTACATCATCATCCTCATCGCCATAACCAACCTCATAATCTTCATCACCATCAGCCTTAATTCTCCTCATCATCATCAACCTCATCACCATCATCATCCTTATTCTCATCCTCATCATCATCATCTTCATCCTCATTATCCTCATCATAATCATAATCCTCATCATCTTCATCATCATAATCGTCGTCATCATCCTCATTACTACCATCTTCAGCATCATTACGTAATCATCCACATCACCATCCCCAACATCATCATCATCAATACATCATCATCCTCATCCTTCTCATAATCCTTAGCATCTTCATCATAATCATAATCTTCATCATCTTTATCATCACCAACCTCATGATCATAATCATCGTTATCATTCTCATCATTACATCATCATCCTCATCACCATCCCCAACATCATCATCCTCATCCACATCATCATCATCCTTAGGCATCCTCCTCCTCCACCTCGTCGTCATCATCATTATTAGCCCCGATTCTCCTCCCCATCATCATCATCTTCATCACCATCATCGACCTCATTACCAACATCATCATCATCCTCATCTTCATCATCACCATCACCACCATTCTCTTCCTCATCCTCATTATCATCAATGTCATCATTGTCATCATCATCCTCATCCTTCTCATAATCATAATCCTCATCATCTTCATCATCACCACCATCATCATCAGCCTTAACTCTCCTCCTCATTCTCCTCATCACCATCCTCTTCCTTATTACCAATATCCTCCTCATTCTCATCCTCATCATCATCATTATCTTCCTCCTCCTCCTCATCATCATCATCATCCTTCTCACACTCATAATTCTCATCTTCTTCATCATCACCAACATCATCATAATCCTCCTCCTCCTCCTCCTCCTCCTCCTCATCATCATCATCATCATTATCATCAGCCTTAATTCTTCACATTATCATCCTCATTACATCATCAACTTTATCATCACCAACATCATCATCATCATCCTCTTCCTCATCACCATCATTGTCATCATCATCATCCACATCATCATGATCATTATGCTCATCCTTCACATAGTCATAATCCTCGTCATCTTCATCATCACCAACATTATCATCATCATCATTCCTACTCCTCCTCTTCCTCAGCATCATCATCATCACCCTCATCACCAACATCATCCTCATCACCATCCTCATCTTCATCACAATATCATCATTGTAGTCATCATTTTCATCACCATTCTCCTCATCATCATCATCCTCATCATCACCCTCATCATCATCATCCTCATCATCAACAGCCTCATCATCATCCTCATTAACATCATCATCCTCATCATCATCATCCTCATCATCATCCTCGTCATCTTGATCATCCTCTTCATCATCCTCATCAACATCCTCATTAACATCATCAACAGCCTCATCATCATCCTCATCAACATCTTCATCAACATCATCATCAACAGCCTCATCATCACCCTCATCATCATCCTCATCAACATCCTCATCAACATAATCATCATCATCCTCATCATCATCCTCATCATGATCCTCATCATCATCCTCATCATCATCCTCATCAACATCCTCATCATTATCCTCATTAACAGCATCATTAACATCATCATCATCATCATCCTCATTTACATCATCATCATCATCATCATCCTCATCATCATCATCCTCATCATCACCCTCATCATCATCATCCTCATCATCACCCTCATCATCATCATCATCAACAGCCTCATCATCATCCTCATTAACATCATCATCCTCATCATCATCATCCTCATCATCATCCTCGTCATCCTGATCATCCTCATCAACATCCTCATTAACATCATCAACAGCCTCATCATCATCCTCATCAACACCTTCATCAACATCATCATCAACAGCCTCATCATCATCCTCATCATCATCCTCATCAACATAATCATCATCATCCTCATCATTATCCTCATCAACATCCTCATCAACATCCTCATCATTATCCTCATTAACAGCATCATTAACATCATCATCATCATCATCTTCATCAACATCATCATCATCATCATCATCATCATCATCATCATCCTCATTACCATCATCATCCTCATCATCATCTTCATCAAAATCTTCATCAACATCATCACCATCCTCATTGACATCATCATCAACAGCCTCATCATCATCCTCATCAACATCATCATCATCCTTACCAACATCATCATTCTCATCCTCATCAACATCATCCTCATCATCAACATCAACATAATCATCATCCCCATCAACATCATCATCATCCTTATCATTATCCTCATCAGCATCAGCATCCTCATCCTCATCCTCATCAACATCCTCATCAACATCCTTATCCTCATCAAAATCATCATCCTCATTATCATCTTCATCAACATCCTCATCATCCTCATCAACATCGTCATCAACATCACCATCCTCATCAACATCATCATCTTCATCATTATCCTCATCGACATCATCATCCTCATCATCCTTATCATCATCATCATCATCTTCATCATCATCCTCTTAATCATCATCATCATCTTCATCTTCATCAACATCAACATCATCACCATCCTCATCTTCATCACATCATCATCATCACCTTCATCACATCATCATCGTCCTCCTCATCCCCATCTTCATCAAAATTGTCCTTCTCATCAACATCCGCATCAACATCATCATCCTCGTCATCATCTTCATCAACATCATCACATCCTCATCCTCATCACCAATATCGTCATCGTCATCACCTTCATCACATCCTCCTCCTCATCATCCCATCTTCATCACAATTGTTCTCCTTCTTATCAACATCCTTATCCTCATCAAAATCATCATCCTCATTATCATCTTCATCAACATCATCACCATCCTCATCCTCATCACCAATATCATCATCATCTTCATCACATCCTCCTCCTCATCATCCCCATCTTCATCACCATTGTCCTCCTGCTCATCATCATCCTCATCAACATCATCATCCTCATCATCAACATCATCATCGTCATCCTCATCATCATCATCATGTGTGTGAGAGGAAGAACACGAGGACAAGAAGGAGTGTTTTCTCCAAAGCTATCGCCATGACAACGCTCCCCCGTCTCCCAGTGAGGTGACATTTCACTTTGGCCCGGCGGACGCTCCCTGCAGTGCTGCTCTGATATTGCCAGCGAGGGGGGGGCCGGGGGGGGGGGGGGGGCGCACGTGTGTGTGTGTGTGTGTGTGTGTGCGTGAGACGCCTGTCCTCATTAGGGGTGCACGGCGACGGCGGGCGTGTGGCCCTGATCACACATGCTCACCGTGTCAAAGCAGGACCACCTTTGTGTGTGTGTGTGTGTGTGTGTGTGTGTGTGTGTGTGTGTGTGTGTGTGTTGCTATATCTCGTTACCATCTCCCCACTACTTCTCCCGCCTCGCCTCCTCCTCCCCTCTTGGGCCGCCATATTTAGATCACGCGACAAACACACACACACACACACATCGTATCTGTTCAGGACTTGTGGGGACCACCCTTTCTACAGGTTGTGGAGGCATTAAAAAAAATTGGTAAAATGTCCACTGCCCAGTTAGCTCCTACACGTCTTTAAATCTCTGGATTGATGAAGTAATGTGCGGTTCAGTCTTTCTGGGGACTCTGGGGAAAAAGAGTTAATATGGTTCATAGGGACCACATTTCAATGGTTTTGCATAATTCACACAAATTTGTTCGTGACTACTGAGGACCACTTAAAAAACAAAATAAAAAGTTTAAATTAAATATGACATGATCCTCAGAATAACCGCCTTGGTTATGGGGACCAGGCGGAAGTAATTAACTATACACGGAAGAAGTGTGAGCAGAGCAGTGAGTGCAGTACCAGCTACAGCCCGATGAGGGGGCTGCTGTGCAAATGTCTCACACTCAAACTAGCCAGTAAACATGTTTAGGGGCCAAAGCTTAAAAATGACTTAAGCATCTTCAGAATGGATCTGACTATCATTTAAAAAGGTTTCCCTTCAGGGACCGTTTTTTTGGTCCCCACACCGTCCGAAGTCCCCTAAAAGTGACTGTGTAAACAGAGCGAGGTCCCCATTAAGTCAGAATTGCCAGAACACACACACAAACACACACTGGAATCAAGATGGCAGTCAACAGACTTTTACCATAAAAATATAAGTATTGTGTCTTACAATTTACAGCATTTCAAAATAAAAGCTACTACAAATAACATAGCGAAAATCTAACAAATGACTTTATAGTTTTCTACCATTCATCATGTTTTCAGTTGCTATGGTGATAGCCACTGGCCCCTCGCACCATGAATGTTCAAATAAAATCAACTTTGTTGTCAAAGATTGTAAAAAAAAACACAAAAAAACACAGCACCACCGTTTGGGAACAAGAAGGAGGTGACGGAGGAAAGGGCCAAAAAGTAACTGTGGTAAGTTCAAGGACCCTGCATGAAGTTGGAAAAGGGAAGCCAAGATGGATGGAAGCAGCACATGATGTCAAAGATAATGCCAGGGTGTCCAAGGTAGAAAAACAACCTTTCGCTAGCATTCTGATATTAGCATGCTAGCTTTCTTGGTCGTTTTACAAGTAAACAAACTACACCTGTTAGCATGTTGACGTTAGTATGCTATTGTTTTCTTATGCTAATTTTGTAGGTCATATTTTGGTACTTAATGCATGGTAATGTTAGCATGCTAGCATTTTTCAGGTACACACCTCAGAGTAATATATCTTGGTACTTGACGTATGTTACAGTTAGCCATTTGCAATATTTAGCCATTTTTTTAATAGGCTGCGTCACAGTCCATGCTAATATGTTAGCTTTTTTTTTTTTTTTGCACATTTTGCAGGTATACATCTCAGCCACAAATATTTGGAAACTGAACAAAAGATACCTGTTAGCCCTGTTAGCATGTTAACGTAAATACACAAGCTTGTTTTTTTAAGCAATTTTTTTAGGTTTTCACTTCAGGAAATATTTTGGTACTTAGTGCACACTAACGTTAGCATTCTAGCATTTTAAACATTTTTGTTCAGGTACACACCTCAGAGCAATATATTTCGGTACTTAATGCATGCTAATGTTAGCATGCTAGCATTTCGAACACATTTTTCAGGTCCACACCTCAGAGTAATATATTTTGGTACTTGACACATGTTACAGTTAGCCATCTGCGATACTTAGCTAGATTTTTAAAAACCCGCGGCACAATCGTTAGCATGCAAATATCAGCATGCTAGATTTTTTTGCAGGTATACATATCAGCATCAAATATTTTGTTACTTGACTAAAGCTACCTGTTAGCTTGTTAACATTACTATATTAGCTTGTTATTGTTTTTTTTAGCTAACTTTGTAGGTATTCACCTTAGTCATATTTTGGTACTTACTGCATGCTAGCATTAGCATGCTAGCATTTTAAACACTTTTTTTTTTCCAGGTAAACATCTTAGCGTGATATATTTTGGTACTTGACACACGTTACGGTTAGCCGTTTGCAGTATTTAGCATATGTTTTAACAGCCTGCGGCACAGTGTTATTGTGCTAATATGTTAGCTTCTTTTAGCACATTTTGCAGGTATATATATCTCAGCATCAAATATTTTGTTACTTGACCAAAGATGTTAACCTCAATGTGCTAGCTTGTTTTTAGGTTGGTTTGTTGGGGAGTGAGAGAGGGTAAAAAGTGAAACTTCGGTACTATTGTCAGATCAACTAGGGCGATGCGATTTGAAGGTGTATGTGCATAGATGGTCTCCCAAAGCTTTGGATTAAAAAAATATCAAAATTAGCTACTCTGTCTGGGATTCATTTAAAACCAGCTTATGTGTCATCTAACGAACCTGAGGGGTGACCAGCAGAAGATCTGGTCAGAACACAACAGTATAAACCTCAGTGGAATCATATATGGTGTCGTTGTTTGCAAATGTGAACTGTATGCATGCTATAGTTAGCATGAGAGTCTTTCTTTGCTGATAATTTCTGTTACTTGATGCTATCTGGCCGGCGTGCTAACTATTAGCATTCCAGTTCTTCAGCATTCAGTTTCTGCCGAAACTGTTATTTCTACTACTTGGACAAAATTATCCGTGTTTGGAAGGTGAAAAACCCTGAAAATGGCGAGCCGGTTTACTCACCCGGTGAGCACGACTACAAAGTCCATGACGTTCCAGCCGTTGCGCAGGTACGACCCCTTGTGGAGCGCGAAGCCCAGAGCCAGGATCTTGATCCCGGACTCGAAGCAGAAGATGGCGATGAAGTAGGGCTCCGTGTCTTCCTGTGGCCGGTGAGGCGAGAGACAGGAAGTGAGGCAGAGCGGAGGAGGCGGGGCTTTGGCGTGCGTCAATGTTGTGCGCTTACCAGTCGCTCGGAGAGCGGCGTCTTGTCGTTGTCGGGGAGGTGCTGCTCCAGCGCCAGCACGATGCAGTTGGCAATGATGGTGGTGAGGATCATCCATTCGAAGGGCGTGGAGCTGCGGTCAAGGTCACAAAAACTCGTGCCTACGTTAGCTTCAATGCTAACTCTTTCTTACAAACACTCATTCACACGTTAGCTTCACTGCTAACTCTTTCTCACACAGACTGGTGTACATTTAAGCATCTATGCTAACTCTTTCTTACAAACACTCATTCACACGTTAGCTGCAATGCTAACTCGTTCTCATAAACCCTCGTTCACACGTTAGCTTCAATGCTAACTCTTTCTCACAAACACTGGTGTACATGTTACCATCTACGCTAACTCTTTCTTACAAACACTTATTCACATGTTAGCTTCAATGATAACTCTTTCTCATACACTGGTGTATATGTTAGCATCAATGCTAACTCTTTCTTACAAACACTCATTCACACGTTAGCTTCAATGCTAACTATTTCTTACAAACACTCATTCACACGTTAGCTTCAATGCTAACTCTTTCTCACACACTGGTGTACATGTTAGCATCTAGGCTAACTCTCTCTTACAAATACTCATTCACACGTTAGCTTCAATGCTAACTCTTTCTTACAAACACTCGTTCACACATAAGCTTCGATGCTAACTCTTTCTCACACACTGGTGTACATGTTAGCATCAATTGCTAACTCTTTCTTACAAACACTCATTCACACGTTAGCTGCAATGCTAACTCGTTCTCATAAACCCTCGTTCACACGTTAGCTTCAATGCTAACTCTTTCTCACAAACACTGGTGTACATGTTACCATCTACGCTAACTCTTTCTTACAAACACTTATTCACACGTTAGCTTCAATGATAACTCTTTCTCATACACTGGTGTATATGTTAGCATCAATGCTAACTCTTTCTTACAAACACTCATTCACACGTTAGCTTCAATGCTAACTATTTCTTACAAACACTCATTCACACGTTAGCTTCAATGCTAACTCTTTCTCACACACTGGTGTACATGTTAGCATCTAGGCTAACTCTTTCTTACAAATACTCATTCACACGTTAGCTTCAATGCTAACTCTTTCTTACAAACACTCGTTCACACATAAGCTTCGATGCTAACTCTTTCTCACACACTGGTGTACATGTTAGCATCAATTGCTAACTCTTTCTTCCAAACACTCATTCACTTGTTTGCTTCAATGCTAGCTCTTTCTTACAAACACTCATTCACACGTTAGCTTCAATGCTAACTCTTTCTCACACACTGGTGTAAATCTTAGCATCCAGGCTAACTCTTTCTTAGAAAAACTCATTCAAACGTTAGCTTCAATGCGAAATGTTCTTTACAAACACTCGTTCACACGTTAGCATCACGGCTAACTCTTTCTCACACCCACTGATGTATATGTCAGCATCTATGCTAACTCTTTCTCATACATATTTTGCACATGTTATCATCACTTCTAACTCTTTCACACACACTGGTGTACATGTTAGGATCTATGCTAACTTTTTCTCACACATAATGGTGAACACGTCAGCATCAATGCTAACTCTTTCTCATACACATTTTTGCACGTTAGCATATATGCTAACTCTTTCTAATACACATTTTTGCACATGTTGGTATCACTGCTAACTATCTCAAAAACACTCATGCACACGTTAGCATCACTGCTAACTCTTTCTCACGCAGACTGGTGTACATGTTATTATCTATGCTAACTCTTGCTCATACACATTTCTGCATGTTACCATCAATCAATCAATCAATCAATCAATCAATCAATGTTTATTTATATAGCCCTAAATCACAAGTGTCTCAAATGGCTGCACAAACCACAACGACATCCTCTGTTCAGATCCCAAATGGTAACTCTTTCTCACACACGCTTGTGCACATGTTAGCATCAATGCTAACTCTTTCTCACACACACTGGTTAGCACAATTTTGCACGTTAGCATCACTGCTAACTCTTTCTCACACACACACTCGCGCACACATTAGCATCACTGCTAATTCTTTCTTACAAACACTCATGCACATGTTAGCACCCGTGCTAACTATCGCACAAAAACTAGTACACACGTTAGCAAGACTGCTAACTCTTTCTCACAAACCCTCGCGCACATGTTACCATCACTGCTAAATCTTTGTCACGCACACGTGCACTAATTAGCTTCAGTGCTAACTCTTTCTCACAAACACTCGTGCACACATTTGCATCCCTGCTAACTCTCCCTTATAAACCCTTGTGCACACAAAAGCATCATTGCTAACGCTTTCTCATATACATTCTTGCACGTTAGCTTCAATGCTAACTCTATCTTACAAACACTCATTCACACGTTAGTATCCATGCTAGATTTTTCTTACCAACACTCATGCACACGTTAGCATCACAGCTAACTCTTTCTTATAAACACTCATTCACACCTTAGCATCACTGCTAACTCTTTCTCACAAACACTCGTACACACAAAGGCTTCAATGCTAACTCTAGCTTACATACACTCATGCACATGTTAGCATCCGTGCTAACTCTTTCGCACAAAAACTTGTACACACATTAGCATGACTGCTAACTCCTTCTTATAAACACTTGTGCACATGTTAGCATCCCTGCTAACGCTTTCTCACAAAAACAGGTACACACGTTAGCATCACTGCTAACTCTTTCTCACAAACACTCGTGCACATGTTAGCATCAATGCTAACGCTTTCTCATATACATTTTTGCACATGTTAGCATCCCTACTAATATTTCTCATACACACTCTTGCACATATTAGCTTCAGTGCTAAGTCTTTCTCACACGCACTCGCGCATATGTTAGCATCACTGCTTTCTCTTTCTCACAAACAATCGTGCACATGTTAGCATCCGTGGTAACTCTTTCTCACAAATACCTGTACACACATTAGCATCGCTGCTAACTCTTTCTCATACACATTTTTGCACACGTTAGCATCACTGCTAACTCTTTCTCACAAACACTCGTACACATGTTAGCTTCAGTGCTAACTCTTGCTTACAAACACTCGTACACACATTAGCTTCAGTGCTAACTCAATCCCACCCACACTCATTCACACGTTAGCATAACTGCTAACTCTTTCTCAGACACACTCGAGCACACGTTAACATCAATGCTAACTCTAAAATACGACTTCTCTAGCTTTGATAAGTGGAAACTAAGCCATGAAGTTGTCACGTTGAGTAAATGGTAAATAAAAACAGAAAAAAATGATTTGCAAATCCTTTTCAACTTATAATCAATTGAATAGTTTCCAGAGACAAGATATTTAATGTTCGAACAGGAAAACTTTGTTTTTTTGCAAATATTAGCTCATTTGGAATTTGATGCCTGCAACATGTTTCCAAAAAGCTGGCACAAATGGCAAAAAAGACTGAGAAAGTTGAGGAATGCTCATCAAACACTTATTTGGAACGTCCCACAGGTGAACAGGCTAATTGGGACCAGGTGGGTGCTGTGATTGGGTATAAAAAGCAGCTTCCATGAAATGCTCAGTCATTCACAAACTAGGATGGGGTGAGAGTTACTACTTTGTCAACAAACAAGGGAGAAAATTGTTTAAGAACAACATTTCTCAACCAGCTATTGCAAGGAATTTAGGGATTTCACCATTTACAGTCCGTAATATCATCAAAAAGTTCAGAGAATCTGTAGCAATCACTCCACGTAAGCCATGATATTACGGACCCTGGATCCCTCTGGCGGTACTGCATCAAAAAGCGACGCCAGTGTGTAAAGGATATCACCATGTGGGTTCAGGAACACTTAAAAAACACCACTGTCAGTAACTACATTTGGACGCTACATCTGTAAGTGCAAAATAAAACTGTACTATGCAAAGCCAACGACAATTTATCAACAACACCCAGAAAATGGAAAATGTGGACATCGTGAGGAAAAAGGCGCAAAGTTGAAAAGCCAGCATCTGTGATGGTATGGGGGTGCATTAGTGCCTAAGCCAGGGGTAACTCGTGGGGCGGCATGGCGTAGTGGGTAGAGCGGCCGTGCCAGAAACCTGAGTGTTGCAGGTTCGCTTCCCACCAATTAACATCCAAATCGCTGCCGTTGTGTCCTTGGGCAGGACAATTCAAACTGGCAGCCACGCTTCCGTCAGTCTACCCCAGGGGCAGCTGTGGCTACAGATGTAGCTTACCACCACCAGGTGTGAATGAATGTTGAGTCCCACTTCTCTGTGAGCGCTTTGAGTATCTAACAATAGAAAAGCGCGATATAAATCTAATCCATTATTATTATTATTAACCTACACACCTGTGAAGGCACCATTAATGCTGAAGGGTCCATACAGGTTTCGGAGCAACATATGTTGTCATCCAAACAAAGTTATCACGGACGCCCCTGCTTATTTCAGCGAGACAATGCCAGGCCACAAAAAAAATTAGGTTTCTCAGTGTTAATGTCTGGTTGTGTTTGCGTGTGTGTGTGTGTGTGTGTGTGTGTGCGTGTGTGTGTGTGTGTGCCGGAGGCAGTGTGACGACTGAACACGAGCAGACGGATCGAGCCTGCTCCTAATTGCTCAGTCATTATCCTGCTAGTTTAGCGAAGCAGACTTGACACTGACCCCGTGGCCCCGGGATGGCCTCAGTGCACGCCTGACGTGAGTGCATGAGGCAGGTGGGGTGCGCACAACACACACACAACACACACACACACACACACACACACACACACACACACACACACACACACACACACACAC
The DNA here is from genome assembly GCF_033978795.1 of Nerophis ophidion. Classification (NCBI taxonomy): domain Eukaryota; kingdom Metazoa; phylum Chordata; class Actinopteri; order Syngnathiformes; family Syngnathidae; genus Nerophis; species Nerophis ophidion. Next base: position 88,377,094 of record NC_084611.1, read on the forward strand.
ACACACACACACAGTAACCTGTGTGACCTTCCAGGCTTTCTTTATGTTGTCTTTTATTTTCAGTCCCCCATGGTGATCACAGTGTGTGTGTGTGTGTGTGTGTGTGTGTGTGTGTGCGTGTGTGTGTGTGTGTGTGGCGGCAACATGCTAGCCCGCTTTAGCATCTATTATTCAGGAGACACTCTGCTGGCATAACAAGCAGCTGAAAGCAGGAGGTATCATCCGTGTGTGTGTGTGTGTGTGTGTGTGCTCATACTGGTTTCCGCCCATTTCTTCCCCTACCCACGGTCTGTTTCGTCCTTGTGAGGACCGTCGTGTGGTGTTAGTGTGTCTCGGTATCGCCTCCATGAAACATCAACATATATATATATATATATATATATATATATATATATATACACTCGCCGAGACACGCCATTTTCCTTCGGCCACTACCGAAAAAAAATCAATCGATTTTCTCCGACAAAAAGTTCGTCCTTGTGAGGACCGTCGTGTGGTGTTAGTGTGTCTCGGTACCACCTCCATGAAACATCAACATATATATATATATATATATATATACACTCGCCGAGAGACGCCATTTTCCTTCGGCCACTACCAAAAAAAAATCAATCGATTTTCTTCGACAAAAATTTCGTCCTTGTGAGGACCGTCGTGTGGTGTTAGTGTGTCTCGGTATCGCCTCCATGAAACATCAACATATATACATATATATATATATATATATATATACACTCGCCGAGATACGCCATTTTCCTTCGGCCACTACCAAAAAAAAATCAATCGATTTTCTCCGACAAAAATTTCGTCCTTGTGAGGACCGTCGTGTGGTGTTACTGTGTCTCGGTATCGCCTCCATGAAACATCAACATATATATATATATATATATATATATATATATATATATATATATATACACTCGCCGAGACACGCCATTTTCCTTCGGCCACTACCAAAAAAAAATCAATCGATTTTCTCCGACAAAAATTTCGTCCTTGTGAGGACCGTCGTGTGGTGTTAGTGTGTCTCGGTATCGCGTCCATGCAACATCAACATATATATATATATATATATATATATATATATATATATATATATATATATATATATATATATATATATACACTCGCCGAGACACGCCATTTTCCTTCGGCCACTACCAAAAAAAAATCAATCGATTTTCTCCGACAAAAATTTCGTCCTTGTGAGGACCGTCGTGTGGTGTTAGTGTGTCTCGGTATCGCCTCCATGAAACATCAACATATATATATATATATATATATATATATATATATATATATATATACACTCGCCGAGACACGCCATTTTCCTTCGGCCACTACCGAAAAAAAATCAATCGATTTTCTCCGACAAACATTTCGTCCTTGTGAGGACCGTCGTGTGGTGTTAGTGTGTCCCGGTATCGCCTCCATGCAACATCAACATATATATATATATATATATATATATATATATATATATATATATATATATATATATATATATATATATATATATATGTATATACACTCGCCGATTTTCTCCGACAAAAATGCTCAATAGATTCCTAATCAATATGTTCAATCAATGTTCATTTATATAGCCCTGAATCACAAGTGTCTCAAAGGGCTGCACAAGCCACGACTACATCCGTGGTACAGAGCCCACATAAGGGCAAGGGAAAAACTCACCCCAGTGGGACGTCTGTGACAGTGACTATGAGAAACCTTGGAGAGGACCGCATTTGTGGGCAACCCCCCCCACACACCCGGGGAGACCGAAAGCAGTGGATGTCGAGCGGGTCTAACATGATATTGTGAAAGTCCAGTCCATCGTGGATCCAACATAACAGTGAGAGTCCGGTCCATAGTGCAGGGGTAGGGAACCAATGGCTCTAGAGCAGGGGTGCCCATTACGTCGATCGCGAGCTACCAGTCAACCGCGTGGGGGGGGGTGTCAGTCGATCTCCAGCCAGGCTTTAAAAGTAAATAGACCTAAAAATGAGTGATCATCAATCTTCACCAAGACGTCACTTAAATGACATTCACGGTACCGGAGGGTCTTGTGAGATGACGCTGGCTGCTGCAAGATCATTATTATGAAAATATGACCGAGAGGAAGGCGAGAAACACTTTTTATTTCAACAGACTCTCGCGCCGTACCTTCCGTCAAAACTCTAAAGGCCGACTGCCCATTTCCTATCTTCAAAATAAAAGCCCTGCTTCATGCTGCCTGCGCTAACTAAATACAGAGTCTCGGAAAACTGGCGTGCACAAGCGATCCCTCAGAAACCTGGCGTGCACATCACTTGTGCACGCCAGCTTTCCGAGACTCTTATTTTGTTAGCGCAGGCAGCATGAAGCAGGGCTTTTATTGTGAAGATAGGAAATGTGCAGTCGGCCTTTAGAGTTTTGACGGAAGTCTGTTGAAATAAAAAGTGTTTCTCGCCTTCCTCTCTGTCATTTTTTCATAATAATGAACTGGCAGCAGCCAGCGTCATCTCACAAGACCCTCGGGTGCCGTGAATGTCAATCAAGCAAGCTACGGAATTTGCCGCCAATGTTTTTCTTGTAAAGTGTATGGAAGCTGGATGAATTAGATGCCAAAAACCAACCACTTTCATGTGGTATTGTACAGAAAGGACCACTTTTTTTCTCCTCCGTTTGAAAATGTGGGCGTTATCATCATTACTGTCTGATTCCAATCAATGCAAGTCATCAGAATCAGGTAATACACCAACTTATATTCTTGTCTTCGTGAAAGAAAGACATCTATATGTGTTACACATGCTTGTATTATCATTAAACACATTTAACTTGTTGACAAAAATGTCTCTTTCATAAATAAATAAATATAAATGATATATATAAATGAGGTAGATCCCCTCGAGTTGGTCAATTGAAAAGTAGCTCGCCTGCAGGAAAAGTGTTTGCACCCCTGCTCTAGAGCCAGATGTGGCTCTTTTGATGACTGCATCTGGCTCTCGGATCAATCTTAGCTGGCATTACCTAACAAGATAAGTCGTATATTGACAAAAAAAAATGGTTCTAACAATAGTTCTTGTCTCTATGTAGGTGTACTGTCAAGCCGTAACTCATTTTGAGTTTTTTCGCTGTTTTCCTGTGTGACTTGCGCTCCTATTTTGGTGGCTTTTCTTCTTTTGTTGGTATTTTCCTGTAGCAGCTTCATGTCTTCCTTGAATGCTATTCATCGCACATGCTTTGTTGATGATGCATGGGGGCGATACGGAGACCCACTAACACCACACCACGAGTGACCCATGCCTTGGGCACTAATGCAGTTTCCAAAAACAATTTGAAATGTGGACTCGTCGGGACCGCAGAACACTTTCACATCAGTCCATTTTAGTTGAGCTCGGGTGGCGTTTCCGGGTGTTGTTGATAAATTGGCGTCGGCTTTGCATAGTAAATAAATAAATAAATGGGTTGTACTTGTTTAGCGCTTTTCTACCTTCAAGGTACTCAAAGCGCTTTGACACTACTTCCACATTTACCCATTCACACACACATTCACACACTGATGGAGGGAGCTGCCATGCAAGGCGCCAACCAGCACCCATCAGGAGCAAGGGTGAAGTGTCTTGCTCAGGACACAACGGACGTGACGAGGTTGGTTGTAGGTGGGGTTTGAACCAGGGACCCTCGGGTTGCGCACGGCCACTCTCCCCACTGCGCCACGCCGTCCCTATGGTAGAGATTTATCTTGCACTTACAGATGTAGCGTCCAACTGTAGTTACTGACAGTGGTTTTTTTTTTAGGTGTTCCTGAACCCACGTGGTGATATCCTTTACACACTGACATCGCTTTTTGATGCAGTACCGCCAGAGTGATCCAAGGTCTGTGATATCATGGCTTACGTAGAGTGATTTCTCCAGATTCTCTGAACTTTTTGATGATATTACGGACTGTAGATGGTGAAATCCCTAAAATTCCTTGCAATAGCTGGTTGAGAAAATGTTCTTAAACAATTTTCTCCCTTATTTGTTGACAAAGTAGTAACTCTCACCCCATCCTAGTTTGTGAATGACTGAGCATTTCACGGAAGCTGCTTTTTATACCCAATCACGGCACCCACCTGGTCCCAATTACCCTGTTCACCTGTGGGACATTCCAAATAAGTGTTTGATGAGCATCCCTCAACTTTCTCAGTCTTTTTTGCCATTTGTGGCAGCTTTTTGGAAACATGTTGCAGGCATCAAATTCCAAATGAGCTAATATTTGCAAAAAAAATTAAGTTTTCCTGTTCGAACGTTAAATATCTTGTCTTTGCAAACTATTCATTTGAATATACGTTGAAAAGGATTTGCAAAATATTTTATTCTGTTTGTTTCCACCCCCATGCTTCACAGTAGGTGTGGTGTTCTTGGGATGCAACTCGGTATTCTTCTTCCTCCAAACACGACGAGTTGAGTTTATCTTTCCTTAACACGGATCAATCGTCCTGTCCCCTTAGCAGAAAAACAGTACCAAAGCATGATGTTTCCACCCCCATGCTTCACAGTAGGTATGGTGTTCTTGGGATGCAAATCAGTATTCTTCTTCCTCCAAACACGACGAGTTGAGTTTATCTTTCCTTAACACGGATCAATCGTCCTGTCCCCTTAGCAGAAAAACAGCCCCAAAGCATGATGTTTCCACCCCCACGCTTCACAGTAGGTGTGGTGTTCTTGGGATGCAACTCAGTATTCTTCTTCCTCCAAACACGACGAGTTGAGTTTATCTTTCCTTAACACGGATCAATCGTCCTGTCCCCTTAGCAGAAAAACAGCCCCAAAGCATGTTTCCACCCCCACGCTTCACAGTAGGTGTGGTGTTCTTGGGATGCAAATCGGTATTCTTCTTCCTCCAAACACGACGAGTTGAGTTTATACCAAAAAGTTCTATTTTGGTTTCATCTGACCACATGACATTCTCCCAATCCTCTGCTTTTTCATCCATGTATCCATTTTATACATATATATATATATATATATATATATATATATATATATATATATATATATATATATATATATATCCATCCATCCATTTTCTACCACTTATTCCCCTTCGGGGTCGCGGGGGGCACTGGCGCCTATCTCAGCTACAATCGGGCGGAAGGCGGCGTACACCCTGGACAAGTCGCCATCTCATCGCAGGGCCAAATATATATATATATATATATATATGTATACATGTGTACATATACATACATATATACACACATTAACACACATATTCATATATAAATTTATATATTTATATTTATACATACCAAAAAAATATATATATATATATATATATTTAAATACAAACACACATTATAGCAAGGTTAACACTGCCTCACTACTTTTTACACTTTAATGACACTTAAAATGTAACAAGTGTTTGGTGATGGGTACAGTTAGACCCTAGAACAGATTGTTCCAGTATCTGATATTCACAAGCATAAGTGGTTACATTGTAGGATTCTCACGTGCTACGCAGAAGGCCCTTGGGTTCGATTCCCGACCAAAGTTTTTTTTTTTTTTTAATGTAATTCTAATTCATGGCGACCACAGTTTAACCCTGGAACAGATCATTTCTAATCACATGATTCCTGAAAAAAAATTGCTCTGAGCTTCCACTCTGGCTTTAGGGTGTGTGTGTGTGTACACACACATTGTGGACACGCACGGGCGTCTGGTGTCCGAAAAAAAAAAAGATGCTAACAAACATCTCGTAGCATCCTGCTAGCTCAGCAGCTGTAAAACTGTCAGGAGGACACACACACACACACACACACACACACACACACATACATAACACACACACACACACTACTTTTAAAGTACAGTTACTCAATAAATCACTAATTATTGTGTCGTTTTTTTCACAGAATATTTACCTGCTCCAGTAGTTATAAATACAATCATTTGTCTAAAAAGTTGTTATAAGTACACCTCTGCATAACATTGTATCTTTATTATTATAAAAAAGAAATGAATATTGAAAAAAAAAATACATTATTAACATTGTTTTTTAATCTGTAACAGAAGATTTATACTGCATTCATTTGCTTGAAATGTAAAAACATCCTATATTTGAATGTACAGTTTAAATATTTAGTTATAATATATATATATAAGTATACACGCAATAAAATATATATCAAATGTATAGTTAGAATTTAAAATATGTCGTTTTTAACTATTTAAACAATACATTTTTCGAAAAACAAAAATGTAATCTATACAAAAACATTAAAATGTCATTTTTAGACTATCATTAGTGGAGTATTACTATGCGAATATCATTATTAGAGTATTATTATTAAAATGATATTATTAAAGTATCATTACTAGAGTATTATGAGTAGAGTATCATTATTAGAGTGTTGTTATTATTAAAGTATCATTTTATTAGAGTATCATTATTAGAGTATTTTTATTATTAAAGTATTAGTATTACAATGTTATTATTAGAGTATTATTGGACTATCATTATGAGAATATTATTATTAATATAATTAGAGTATTATTATTTTTAAATATTTTTGGAGTATCATTAGTAGAGTATTATTATTAGAGGACCATTATTACAGTATTTTTATTATTAGAATATTATTATTATCAGAGTATCACTACTCGATAATTATTATTATTAGAGTATCATTATCAGAGTATAATTACTCTATTATTATTATTATTATTAGAGTATCATTATTAGAATATTATTATTACATCATTATGGCAGCTAAACTTTCCATCTTAAAGATCTAAAAAAATTATTTGGGAATGTCCGGCGGGTCAGATTGAAAAGCTTAACGGGCCTTAATTTGCCCGGGTCTGATGTACACGATGAGTCGGGTCTGGCTTGACCTCCACCGAACCCCTGAGGCCGACTCACCGAACCCCTAAGGCCGACTCACCGAACCCCTAAGGCCGACTCACCGAACCCCTAAGGTTCAATCGAACCCAGGTTAAGAACCAATGTATTAGAGTTTTATTATTAAAGTATCATATTTAGAGTATCATTATTCGAGTATGCCCTGTTGTGTTTGACAGCGCTCACAGTGCCAACTAGTGGCCTCACAGGCACACTGCAGCGACGTCATCTTTCAGGCCCAACAAACATGAATTGATTCCAATCAATATGAAATGATTCCAGTCAATTTTCCATCAAGCTTCGCGGCCCGAGTCCTTCGCCGAGCTGCCGGCGTGATCCGTTAGCACGTTAGCGTGTTAGCGCTCTAAGCTCTAAACTCTCCCTTTTTGTGTTTCTTAATCCGTTTTACGCCGAGCCTCAATGAGGAGTCGTCAGCCCGTCATCGCGCCGCTCACGTTAAAGCCGCATTACGCCGGATCAGCCGGCGGCGGAAAAGAAGCAAAAAAAATGTCCGTCCCCCGCCGGTCCCGCCTTCCAGGGGATTTGAGGAAGGAGCGATCGCGTCTCGCCGCCATGGCGCTCCACCTTCCCGGGTGGGCTTCAAATAATTATTAATTTGGAGCTCCTTAGCGCCAAATAGTTCCTGTTTTTGTATTTCTGACCTTCTTGAGACATCAACAAGGGAAAGTAGCTTCCATATGAGGAGGTGTGAACAAGTTAGGACATGCGGTAGAAAATGGATGGATGGATGGATGGATGGATGGATGGATAATATTGCCAAAAATGTAAAGTTTTCTTATGAAAAAGTGACTTTTGTCGGGTAAAATTTTGACTCTTTTCATAAAATTGCCAAACATTTTAAGCTTTTCATGTAAAATTGAGATAGGTTCCAGCACCCCCCGTGATCCCAAAAGGGACAAGCGGTAGAAAATGGATGGATAATATTACCAACAATTTAAATTTTTCTTATGAAATTGTCACTTTTGTCTTGTCAAGTAAAATTTCCACTTATTTCATAAAATTGCCCAAATTTTTAAGCTTTTCATGTAAAATTTCGATAGGCTCCAGCACCCCCCGCCATCCCAAAAGGGACAAGCGGTAGTAAATGGATGGATGGATAATATTGCCAAAAATTTATAGTTTTCTTATGAAATTGTAACTTTTGTTGAGTAAAGTTTCGACTCTTTTCATAAAATTGCCAAAAATGTTAAGCTTTTCATTTAGAATTGAGATAGGCTCCAGCACCCTCTGCCACCCCAAAAGGGACAAGCGGTAGTAAATGGATGGATGGAAAATATTGCCAAAAATTTAAAGTTTTCTTGTGAAATTGTAACTTTTGTTGAGTAAAGTTTCGACTCTTTTCATAAAATTGCCAACATTTTTAAGCTTTTCATGTAAAATTTCGATAGGCTCCAGCACCCCCCGCCATCCCAAAAGGGACAAGCGGTAGTAAATGGATGGATGGATAATATTGCCAAAAATTTAAAGTTTTCTTATGAAATTGTAACTTTTGTCGAGTAAAATTTTGACTCTTTTCATAAAATTGCCAAAATGTTTAAGCTTTTCATGTAAAATTTCGATAGGCTCCAGCACCCCCCGCCATCCCAAAAGGGACAAGCGGTAGGAAATGGATGGATGGATGGATGGATGGATGGATAATATTGCCCAAAATTTAAAATTTTCTTATGAAATTGCGACTTTTGCCGCGTAAAATTTCGACTCTTTTTATAAAATTGCCAAAAATTGAAGCTTTTCATGTAAAATTGAAATAGGCTCCAGCACCCCCACGACCCTAAAATGGACAAGTGGTAGGAAATGGATGGAAGGATAAATGGATAGATGCATAATATTGCCAAAAAATTAAAGTTTTCTTATGAAATTGTGACTTTTATCGAGTAAAATTTCGATTCTTTTCATAAAATTGCCCAAAATGTTAAGCTTTTCATGTAAAATTGCGACTGTTGAGTAATATTCTAACTTCTATCATAATGTTGCACAAATGTTCTGTTTTTGACTTGCTTCGAGTAAATTGATGACTTCTATTATAACGCTGCTAAAATTCTTAGTTTTTCTCGTCAAACTCCGACTCATTTTTTACAACACTCTTTTTTATATTTGCATATTATGCAGCTGAGATGGTCTCCAGCACCCCCCGCCACCTCAAAAGGGACAATCGGTAGAAAAATGGATGGATGGATGTATGGATGGATAATATTGCCAAAAATGTAAAGTTTTCTTATGAAATTGTGACTTTTGTCGAGTAAAATTTCGACTCTTTTAATAAAATTGCCTAAATTTTAGGCTTTTCATGTAAAATTGAGATTGGCTCCAGCACCCCCTGCAAGCATAAAAGGGACATGCGGTAGAAAATGGATGGATGGATGGATGGATGGATGGATAATATTGCCAAAAATGTAAAGTTTTCTTATGAAATTGTGACTTTTGTCGAGTAAAATTTAGTCTCTTTTCATAAAATTGCCAAATATTTTAAGCTTTTCATGTAAAATTGAGATAGGCTCCAGCACCCCCCGTGATCCCAAAAGGGACAAGCGGTAGAAAATAGATGGATGGATGGATGGATAATATTGCCAAAAATTTAAATTTTTCTTATGAAATTGTGACTTTTGTTGAGGAAAATTTCGATTCTTTTCGTAAAATTGCCCAAAATTTTAAGCTTTTCATGTAAAATTGCGACTGTTGAGTAAAATTCCAACTTCTATCATAATGTTGCACGAATGTTCCGTTTTTGACTTGCATTGAGTAAAACGACGACTTTTCTTATAACGCTGAAAAAATTCTTAGTTTTTCTCGTGAAACTCCGACTCATTTTTCACAACAAGCTTTTTTATATTCACATATTATGCAGCTGAGATAGGCTCCAGCACCCCCCGCAACTCCAAAAGGGATAAGCGGTAGAAAAATGGATGGATGGATGCATAATATTGCCAAAAATTTAAAGTTTTCTTATCAAATTGTGACTTTTGTCGAGTAAAATTTCGACTCTTTTCATAAAATTGCCAACATTTTTAAGCTTTTCATGTAAAATTTAGATAGGCTCCAGCACCCTCGGCCACCCCAAAAGGGACAAACAGTAGAAAATGGATGGATGGATAATATTGCCAAAAATGTAAAGTTTTCTTATGAAATTGTAACTATTGTCGAGTAAAATTTCGATTCTTTTCGTAAAATTGCCCAAAATTTTAAGCTTTTCATTTAAAATGGAAATAGGCTGCAACACCCCCCGCGACCCCAAAAGGGACAAGCGGTAGAAATTTGGATGAATGGATAATATTGCCAAAAATTTAAAGTTTTCTTGTGAAATTGTGACTTTTGTTGAGTATAATTTTGATTCTTTTCATAAAATTGCCCAAAATTCTACGCTTTTCATGTACAATTGAGAAAGTATCCAGCACCCCCCGCGACCCCAAAAGGGACAAGCGGTAGAAAAATGGATGGATGCATAATATTGCCAAAAATTTTAAGTTTTCTTATCAAATTGTAACTTTTGTCAAGTAAAATTTCGACTCTTTTCATAAAATTGCCCAAAATTTTAAGCTTTTCATGTAAAATTGAGAAAGGATCCAGCAGCCCCTGCGACCCCAAAAGGGACAGGCGGTAGAAAAATGGATTGATGGATGGATGCATAATATTGCCAAAAATGTAAAGTTTTCTTATCAAATTGTGACTTTTGTCGAGTAAAATTTCAACTCTTTTCATAAAATTGCCAAAAATGTTAAGCTTTTCATGTAAAATTGAGATAAGCTCCAGGCACCCCAAAAGGGACAAGCGGTAGAAAAATGGATGGATGGATGGATGGATGGATGCATAATATTGCCAAAAATGTAAAGTTTTCTTATCAAATTGTGACTTTTGTCGAGTAAAATTTCGACTCCTTTCATAAAATTGCCCAAAATGTTACGCTTATCATGTAAAATTGAGATAGGCTCCAGCACCCTCGGCCACCCCAAAAGGGACAAGCGGTAGAAAATGGATGGATGGATGGATAGTATGTATATATTATCAATGTAGTAAATACACATCTTTATATATCGAGAAAAGGTGGTCCTAAAGAGGTTGTCATTTTTCCGAGGTCCCCAGAAGGTCCGAACTACGTGTGTGTGTGTGTGTGTGTGTCCAGAGGATTAAAGAGTGTAATTATTATCATGATGGCCTCTAATTCTCCAGGTGCGCTCGCAGGTGAGACAGCCGGTGAAGGCAAATTAGCCCAGAAAGATTGAAAATGCATGGAATGACGTGTCAGCATTTTGAGGAGCGGCACTGAGGGTTTGACCGTGGCGCCGCCAAAGCCTGGCGAGCCTTCACCTAATTAAAGTGTCACTTAACCCCGCCCCCCTCGTCTTTAGTTCCTCCTCCTCAGCGTCTGAGTCGGAGGGCCCGCTGATTGACAGCCCCGCTGACCTCAGACCCCGCCCCCTTTTTTACGAGCGTCAGGGCCAACTGTGGGTCCGGACTTGCTGACGCGGCACTGTCCCTCCCGCTCAGCTGGGGCTCGTTTGCAACGTCGGCGTACACAAGTTGTTGTGCAGGGGGTCAAAGGTCAACGAGGAGCTGATGTTGGCAGGAAAACCACTTTCACTTTGGGGGAAATATCGGCCGTAACTTGTCATTTCTTGGACTTTGCCGGAATACGTGTTTGGTAAATCAAGTCAAACCTCGTCAGTTCATATTTTAAGTAAACGTGTCTTATAAATAATGACTTTTATTGCCAAAATTTGGTGATTTTTTTTAATTTGTAGATAATAAAGCCCCCACCCTTGGATAAAAGTGTTATTTTAAATGTGTTTATGTAATTTTTAGGTGATTTTAACAAGTGTGTGTAAGAAATTGAAGTGCGCCCCCTTCTGGTCAACATATGTAATAACAAGTGTGTGTAATAAAATTAAAAATCCGCCCCCTTTGGCCAAAATTAATTTTAAAATAAATAAATAAATATGTATACAGTGACATACTGTAGTAACTTGAAGTAAATAAAAAAACAAAAAATTATAAAATTATAAAATTGTACATGATTTTACGTGATTTCATATGAGTTTCCATGAATTTACTAGTAATGTGTCACGTGATTTTTTTGGGGGGAGTTTATGTAATTTTACCTGAGTTTAAGTGTTTTTATGTGATGTCTTGTGTTTTATGTGATTTTACATGATTTTACGTGATTTGATATGAGTTCTTGTAATTTTCCGTGCATGGTTTTACATGATTTCATGTGATTTTTTTTTCCAGGCGAGTTTACGGAATTCTACATGAGTTTAACTGGTTTTATGTGATGTCATGTGTTTTATGTGATTTTGTGTGATTTTATATGAGTTCCTGTTATTTTCCGTGCATGGTTTTACATGAATTCATGTGATTTTTTTTTAACGGGCGAGTTTACGGAATCCTACACGAGTTTAAGTGATTTTATGTAATGACGTGTTTTATGTGATTTTATATGAGTTCCTGTTATTTTCCGTGCACGGTTTTACGTGATTTCATACGATTTTATTTTTTGGGGGCGAGTTTACAGAATTCTACATGAATAGAAGTGATTTTATGTGATGTCATGTATTTTTTTGTAATTTTTACATGATCTTCCGGGATTTTATATGAGTTTCCATGATTTTACCTGCATGATTTAATGTGTTTTTTGGGGGGGCGAATTTATGTAATTTTACGTGAGTTTAAGTGATTGTATGTGATGTCAAGTGTTTTATGTCATTTTATGTGACTTTAGATGATTTTCAGTGATTTTAAACGTGTTGCCATGATTTTACGTGCATGGGTTTACGAGATTTCATGTGATATTTTTGTGAGATGACGTAATTTTATGTGAGTTTAAAAGGTTTTATGTCATCTCATGTGTTCTGATTTTACATAATTTTACATGATTTTATACGAGTTTCTGTAATTTTACATGCATGGTTTTACATGATTTCATGTGATTTTCATGGGAGTTTACGTAATTTTATGAGTTTAATTGATTTTATGTGTCGTCATGTTCTATGTGATTTTACATAACTTTAGATGATTTTCAGTGATTTTATACGTGTTGCCATGATTTTACGTGCATGGGTTTACGGGATTTCATGCGATATTTTTGTGAGATGACGTAATTTTATGTGAGTTTAAAAGGTTTTATGTCATCTCATGTGTTCTGATTTTACATAATTTTACATGATTTTATAAGAGTTTCTGTAATTTTACATGCATGGTTTTACATGATTTCATGTGAGTTTACGTAATTTTATGAGTTTAAGTGATTTTATGTGATGTCATGTTTTATGTGATTTATGTGATTTGACCTAACTTTACATGATTTTACATGAATGTATACGAATTTCCGTAATTTTACATACATACATGTGATTTTCTGGGGGACAAATTTATGTAATTTTTTTGTGAGTTTAAGTGATTTTATGTGATGTCATGTTTTTATGTGATTTTACGTCCATGATTTTAAGTGCATGGGTTCACGTGATTTCATGTGGGGTTTTTTTGCGAGATGAGGTCATTTTACTTGAGTTTAAAAGATTTGATGTGATCTCATGTGTTCTATGTAATTTTTTGTGATTTTACATAACTTTAGATGATTTTCAGTGATTTTAAACGAGTTTCCATGATTTTACGTGCATGGGTTCACGGGATTTCATGTGACTTTTTTGTGAGATGATGTAATTTTATGTGAGTCTAAATGATTTTATGTGATCCCAAGTGTTGGATGTGATTTTACGGGATTTTATACAAGTTTTTGTAATTTTAAATGCATGGTTTTACGTGATTTAATGTGATTTTCATGGGAGTTAATGTATTTTTTTGTAGTTTAAGTGATTTTATATGATGTCACATGTTTTATGTGATTTTACGTGATTTTACCAATCCTTACATGATTTTACATGAATTTATACGAGTTTCCGTAATTTTACATACATGACTTCATGTAATTTTTTGGGAAGCAAATGTATGTAATTTTACGTGAGATTTTATGTGATGTCATGTTTTTTATGTGATTTTACATCCATGATTTTAAGTGCATGGGTTCACGTGATATCATGTGGTTTTTTTTTGCGAGATGAAGTCATTTTACTTGAGTTTAAAAGATTTTATGTGATCTCATGTGTTCTATGTGATGTTATGTGATTTTACATAATTTAACAGGATTTTATATGGGTTTCCGTAATTTTAAGTGCATGGCTTAATGTGATTTCATGTGATTTTCATGCGAGTTTAGGTAATTTTACGTCAGTTTAAGTGATTTTCTATTTGATGTCACGTGTTTTATGTGATTTTACGTGATTTTATATGAGTTTCCGTAATTTTACGTGCATAGTTTAGTGTGTTTTCATGTGATTTTCATGCATGTTTACGTTATTTTACATGAGTTTAAGTGTTTTTACGTGATGTCACGTGTTTTATGTGATTTTATGTGATTTTACCAATCCTTACATGATTTTACATGAATTTATACAAGTTTCCGTAATTTTACATACATGACTTCATGTAATTTTTTGGGAAGCAAATGTATGTAATTTTACGTGAGATTTTATGTGATGTCATGTTTTTTATGTGATTTTACATCCATGATTTTAAGTGCATGGGTTCACGTGATATCATGTGTTTTTTTTTGCGAGATGAAGCCATTTTACTTGAGTTTAAAAGATTTTATGTGATCTCATGTGTTCTATGTGATGTTATGTGATTTTACATAATTTAACAGGATTTTATATGGGTTTCCGTAATTTTAAGTGCATGGCTTAATGTGATTTCATGTGATTTTCATGCGAGTTTAGGTAATTTTACGTGAGTTTAAGTGATTTTATGTGATGTCACGTGTTTTATGTGATTTTACGTGATTTTATATGAGTTTCCGTAATTTTACGTGCATAGTTTAGTGTGTTTTCATGTGATTTTCATGCATGTTTACGTTATTTTACATGAGTTTAAGTGATTTTACGTGATGTCACGTGTTTTATGTGATTTTACGTGATTTTACCAATCCTTACATGATTTTACATGAATTTATACGAGTTTCCGTAATTTTACATACATGACTTCATGTAATTTTTTGGGAAGCAAATTTATGTAATTTTACGTGAGATTTTATGTGATGTCATGTTTTTTATGTGATTTTACATCCATGATTTTAAGGGCATTGGTTCACGTGATATCATGTGGGTTTTTTTGCAAAATGAGGTAATTTTACTTGAGTTTAAAATATTTTATGTGATCTCATGTGTTCTATGTGATTTGATGTGATTTTGCATAATTTTACAGGACTTTATATGGGTTTCCGTAATTTTAAGTGCATGGCTTAATGTGATTTTCATGCGAGTTTAGGTCATTTTACGTGAGTTTAAGTGATTTTATGTGATGTCACGTGTTTTATGTGATTTTATGAGTTTCCGTAATTTTACGTGCATAGTTTAATATGATTTCATGTGATTCTCATGCGAGTTTCGGTAATTTTACGTGAGTTTAAGTGATTTTATGTGATGTCTCGTGTTTTATGTGATTTTATGTGATTTTATATGAGTTTCCGTAATTTTACGCGCATAGTTGAATATGATTTCATGTGATTTTCATGCAGGTTTACGTTATTTTACGTGAGTTTAAGTGATTTTACGTGGTGTCATGTGTTTTATGTGATTTTACGTGATTGTATGAGTCACCGCAATTTTACATGCACGGTCTTATGTGATTTCATATGATTTTTGTTGTGAGTTTAAGTGATTTTACATAGATTTACCATTGTTAGCAAACAACAACAATCATTTTAAGCAAACTACATCAATATTTGTTAGCAAACTACAACACTCATTGTTAGCAAAATACAACGATGGTTAGCAAATTGCAACCATCGTTGATAACAACGCCACCATTGATAGAAGACTACAACAATCAATGGAAGCAATTTACAATCATAGGTGTTAACAAACTACACTATTGATAACAAACTACATCAAAAATTAAAATAACAATACAACAGTAGATAATACAACAATTGTAAGCAAGCTATAACATTCATTGTTAGCAAACTACACTCATTGTTAGCAAACTACAACAATCATTGTTAACAAACTAAAACAATAATTGTGAGAACACAACAACAGACATTGTTAGCAAATTACAACAAACATTTTATCAAATTACAAAAATATTTTATAGCAAACTACAACAATAAATGTTGGTAAACTACAACAAGCATTGTAAGCAAACTACAACAATAATTGATAGCAAACTCTAACATTGTTTGTTAAAAAAAACTACAACAAACATTGTAAGCAAACTACAACCAACATTGTTAGCATACTACAATAGTCACTGTTAGTAAACAACAACAATCATGGATAGCAAAATACAACACTCATTGCTAGCAAACTACAATAATCATTGTTAGCAAACTGCAACAACCACGTGTAGAAGACTGCAACAACATTTTTTGTAGCAAACTACAACAATCATTGACAGCAAAATTATAAGCATTATTGTTGTAAAACTAAAACAATCACTGCATCATTTGAAGCAAACCACAACAATCGTCAATAGCAAACTCCAGTAATTATTGGTGTAAAACGACAGCAATCATTGGTGTAAACTACAAACATCATTGATAGCAAACTACAAGCATCATTGGTGTAAAACTACAACAATCGGTGTAAAAGTGCAACTATCATTGGTGTAAAACAACAAGCAACAATGGTGGCAAACTACAGCAATCATTAGTGTAAAAGTACAACCATCAGTGGTATAAAAATTCAAAAATCACTGATAGCAAAGTACAGCAATTATTTGTGTAAAACTACAGGCATCATTAATAGCAAATTAAAACAATTGGTGAAAAAGTTAAAAAAGCATCATTGATAGCAAACTACTACAAAGATCATTGCTGTAAAACTACAAGCATCACTGATACCAAATAATTTTAAACATCACTGGTGTAAAACTACAGCAATGATTGGTAGAAAATTACAACAATCATTGGCAAAAGTCTAAAACAATCACTTGTAGAAAACTACAAGAATCATTGGTAGAAAACTACACCAATCATTGGTAGAAAACTCCAACGATTTTTGGTAGAAAACTACAAAAATCATTGGTAGAAAAATCCAACTATCTTTGGTAGAAAACTACAACAGACATCAGTAAAGTTAAAACAACTAAACTCATTAGTAGAAAACTAAAACAATCATTGGTAGAAGACTACAACAATCATTGGTCGATAACTACAACAATCATTGGTAGAAGACCACAACAATGGTTGGTAAAATAAAATAAAAACTACAACAATGATTGGTTGAAGACTATAACAACAAATAGTATAAAACTACAACAATCATTGGTCGAAAACTACAACAATCATTGGTAGAAGACTACAACAATCACTGGTAGAAGGCTACAACAAATATTGATAGATGACTACAAAAAACATTGGTAGAAAAATACAACAATTATTGGCAGAAATCTTCAACAATCATTGCTAGATACCAACAACAATCATTGGTGGAAAACTACAACAATCATTGGTAGAAAACTACAACAATTATTGGTTAAAGAAAACCACAACAATTATTGGACAAAGAAAACTACAACAATCTTTGGTATAAAACTGCAACAATCATTGGTAGAATACTACAACAATCGTTGGTGGAATACTACAACAATCATTGGTCGGAAACTACAACAATCATTGGTAGAAAACTTCAACGATATTTGGTAGAAAACTTCAATGATATTTGGTAGAAAACTACAACAATCATTGGTAGAAAAATCCAACGATCTTTGGTAGAAAACTACAACAGACATCGGAAAAATTAAAACAACTAAACTCATTTGTAGACAACTACAACAATCATTGGTAGAAGACTACAACAGTCGTTGGTAAAATAAATTAAAAAAAACTACAACAATCATTGGTTGAAGACATAACAACATTTAGTAGAAAACTACAACAATCATTGGTAGCAGACTACAACAATCATTGGTAGAAGACTACAACAAATATTGGTAGATGACTACAAAAAACATTGGTAGAAAAATACAACAATTGGTAGAAAATTACAACAATTATTGGCAGAAATCTTCAACAATCATTGCTAGATACCAACAACAATCATTGGTAGAAAACTACAACGATTATTGGTTAAAGAAAACCACAACAATTATTGGACAAAGAAAACTACAACAATCTTTGGTATAAAACTCCAACAATCATTTGTGGAATACTACAACAATCATTGGTCAGAAACTACAACAATCATTGGTAGAAAACTACAAAAATCATTGGTAGAAAAATCCAACGAACTTTGGTAGAAAACTACAACAGACATCGGTAAAATTAAAACAACTGAACTCATTGGTAGAAAACTACTACAATCATTGGTAGAAGACTACAACAATCATTGGTCGAAAACAACAGCTATCATTGGTAGAAGACTACAACAATCGGTAAAATAAATTTTAAAAAACTACAACAATCATTGGTTGAAGACATAACAACATTTAGTAGAAAACTACAACAATCACTGGTAGGAGACTACAACAGTCATTGGTCGAAAACTACAACAGTCATTGGTAGAAGACTACAACAAATATTGGTAGAAGACTACAAAAAACATTGGTAAAATCTACAACAATCATTGGCAGAAATCTTTAACAATCATTGGTAGATACCAACAACAATCATTTGTGGAAAACTACAACACTCATTGGTAGAAAACTGCAACAATTATTGGTTAAAGAAAATCACAACAATTTTTGGACAAAGAAAACTACAACAATCTTTGGTATAAAACTGCAATAATCATTGGTAGAAAACTACAACATTGATTGGTAGGAAAAACTCCAACAATATTTGGTAGAAAACTACAACAATCATTGGTAGAAAAATCCAACGATCTTTGGTTGAAAACTACAACAGACATCAGTAAAATTAAAACAACTACACTCATTGGTAGAAAACTACAACAATCATTGGTAGAAGACTACAACAGTCGTTGGTAAAATAAATTTAAAAAAACTACAACAATCATTGGTTGAAGACATGACAACATTTAGTAGAAGACTGCAACAATCATTGGTAGAAGACTACAACAAATATTGGTAGATGACTACAAAAAACATTGGTAGAAAAATACAACAATTGGTAGAAAATTACAACAATTATTGGCAGAAATCTTCAACAATCATTGCTAGATACCAACAACAATCATTGGTAGAAAACTACAACAATTATTGGTTAAAGAAAACCACAACAATTATTGGACAGAGAAAACTACAACAATCTTTGGTATAAAACTCCAACAATCATTGGTGGAATACTACAACAATCATTGGTCGGAAACTACAACAATCATTGATAGAAAACTACAACATTCATTGGTAGAAAACTCCAACGATATTTGGTAGAAAACTACAACAATCATTGGTAAAAAAAAATATCTAATGATCTTTGGTAGAAAACTAAAACAGACATCGGTAAAATTAAAACAACTAAACTCATTGGTAGAATACTACAACAATCATTTGTAGAAGACTACAACAATTGTTGGTAAAATAAATTTTAAAAACTACAACAATCATTGGTTGAAGACTATAACAACATTTAGTAGAAAACTACAACAATCATTGGTAGAAGACTACAACAAATATTGGTAGAAGACTACAAAAAACATTGGTAGAAAACTACAACAATCATTGGCAGAAATCTTCAACAATCATTGGTAGAAAACTACAACATTCATTGGTAGAAAACTCCAACGATATTTGGTAGAAAACTACAACAATCATTGGTAGAAAAATCCAACGATCTTTGGTAGAAAACTACAACAGACATCGGTAAAATTAAAACAACTAAACTCATTGGTAGAAAACTACAACAATCATTGGTAGAAGACTACAACAGTTGTTGGTAAAATAAATTTAAAAAAACTACAACAATCATTGGTTGAAGACATGACAACATTTAGTAGAAGACTGCAACAATCATTGGTAGAAGACTACAACAATCACTGGTAGAAGACTACAACAAATATTGGTAGATGACTACAAAAAACATTGGTAGAAAAATACAACAATTGGTAGAAAATTACAACAATTATTGGCAGAAATCTTCAACAATCATTGCTAGATACCACCAACAATCATTGGTAGAAAACTACAACAATTATTGGTTAAAGAAAACAACAACAATTGTTGGACAGAGAAAACTACAACAATCTTTGGTATAAAACTCCAACAATCATTGGTGGAATACTACAACAATCATTGGTCGGAAACTACAACAATCATTGGTAGAAAACTACAACATTCATTGGTAGAAAACTCCAACTATATTTGTTAGAAAACTACAACAATCATTGGTAGAAAAATCCAATGATCTTTGGTAGAAAACTACAACAGACATCGGTAAAATTAAAACAACTAAGCTCATTGGTAGAAAACTACAACAGACATCGGTAAAATTAAAACAACTAAACTCATTGGTAGAAAACTACAACAATCATTGGTAGAAGACTACAACAATTGTTGGTAAAATAAATTTAAAAAACTACAACAATCATTGGTTAAAGACTATAACAACATTTAGTAGAAAACTACAACAATCATTGGTAGGAGACTACAACAGTCATTGGTTGAAAACTACAACAATCATTGGTAGAAGACTACAACAAATATTGGTAGAAGACTACAAAAAACATTGGTAGAAAACTACAATTATCATTGGCAGAAATCTTCAACAATCATTGGTGGATACCAACAACAATCATTGGTGGAAAACTGCAACAATCATTGGTAGAAAACTACAACAATTATTGGTTAAAGAAAACCACAACAATTATTGGACAGAGAAAACTACAAAAATCTTTGGCATAAAACTCCAACAATCATTGGTGGAATACTACAACAATCATTGGTCGGAAACTACAACAATCATTGGTAGAAGACTACGACAATCATTGGTAGAAAACTACAACAATCACTGGTAGAAAACTACAGCATACAATGGTAGAAAACTACAACAATCACTGGAAGAAGACTACAACAATCATTGGTAGAAGACAACAAAAATCATTGGTAGAAAATACAACAATGATTGTTAAAAAAAAAAAAAAAAACAATTATTTGTTCAAATGAACTACAACAATCTTTGGTAGAAAACCACAACAATCATTTTTAGAAAACTACAAAAATTATTGGAAAAAAAATAAAAGTAATTTTGGTGGAAACCTACAACAATCGTTAATAGAAAACTTCAACAATCATTGGTAGAAAATTTAAAAAAATAATTGGTCGAAGACTACATCAATCATTGGTCGGAAACTACAACAATCATTGGTCGGAAACTACAACAATCATTGGTAGAAAACTACAACAATCATTGGTACAAGGCTACGACAATCATTGGTAAACTACTACAATAAATATTGGTAGAAGACAACAAAAATCATTGGTAGAAAAATACAACAATAATTGTTAAAAAAAAAAACTGCAACAATTATTAGTTTAAATGAACTACAACAATCTTTGGTAGAAAACCACAACACTCATTTTTAGAAAAACTACAAAAATGATTGGAAAAAAAATAAAAAGAATTTTGGTGGAAACCTACAACAATCGTTAATAGAAAACTTTAACAATCATTGGTAGAACATTTAAAAAAAAATAACTGGTCGAAGACTAGATCAATCATTGGTAGAAAACTACGAAATAATTGTTTTAATATACAACAATCATTGTAGGTGACTACAACAGTCATTGGTCGAAAACTACAACAATCATTGGTAGGTGACTACAACAACCATTGGTTGAAAACAGCAACAATCGTTGCTCGAAAACTACAACTATAATTTTTTAGCAAACTACAACCACCATTATTATCAAACTACAAACCATCATTGATAACAAAGTAGAGCCACCATTGATAGAACACTACAACAAGCATTGGTAGCAAAAGTTTTTGCAAACTACAACCATCACTGTTAGCGATCCACAACAATCATTTTTAGCAAACTACAACAACCATTGTTAGCAAACTACAACACTCACTGACAGCAAAATACAACAACCATTGCTGGAAAAACTACAATAATGATTGATAGCAAACTGCAACAACCATTTGTAGAAGACTGCAAAAACATTATTTAGCAAACTACAATGACCATTGGTAGCAGATTGCAACAATCATTGGTAGCAAACAAAGAACAAACTACAGCGGTCATTGTTAGCAAATTACAATAATTATTGATAGAGGACTACTAGCGACACATATAAAAAGTTAATTTGTCTCATACAACAACCATTAGTACAAAACTGAAACAATCGTTGGGAGAAAACTACCAAATTCACTGGTAAAAAAAAACAACAACACTCTTTGGTAGGAAACCACAACAATCACTGGAGGCAAACTGCAACAATCACTAGTAGAAAACTACAACAATATTTGGTAAAATCTTCAACAATATTTAGTAGAAAACTACAACAATTATTGGTAGAAAATTACTACAATCTTTGGTAGAAAATGTCAACAATCATTGGTTGAAAGCTACAACAATCTTTGGTAGAAAACTACAACAATCACTGGTAGAAAACTACAACAATGTTTGGTAAAATCTGCAACAATATTTAGTAGAAAACTACGACAATTATTGGTAGAAAATTACGACAATCATTGGAAGAAAACTATAACAATCTTTGGTAGAAAACTACAACAATCACTGGTAAAAGACTACAAAAATAATTGGTAGAAGACTATAACAATCACTGGTAGAGAACTACAACAATCATTGGTAGTTGACTACAATAATCATTTGTAGAAGACTGCAACAATTATTGGTAGAAGACTACAACAATCATTTGTAGAAGACTACAACAATTATTGGTAGAAGACTACAACAATTGTTGGTAGAAGAATAAGACAATTATTGGTAGAAAACCACAACAATCATTGGTAGAAGACTACAACAATCATTGGTAGAAGACTACAACAATCCTGGTAGAAGACTAAAACAATCACTGGAAGAAGACTACAACAATCATTGGTAGAAAACTACAAAAATCACTGTTAAAAGACTACTACAATCATTGGTAGAAGACTACAACAATCATTTGTAGAAGACTAAAACAATTATTGGTAGAAGACTAAGACAATTATTGGTAGAAAACCACAACAATCATTGGTAGAAGACTACAACAATTATTGGTAGAAAACTACAGCAATCACTGATAGAAAACTACAACAATCACTGGAAGAAGACTACAACAATCATTGGTAGAAAACTACAACAATCACTGTTAAAAGACTACAACAATCATTGGTAGAAAACTACAACAATCACTGTTAAAAGACTACAACAATCATTGGTAGAAAACGACAACAATCATTGGTAGAAGACTACAACAATCATTGGTAGAAAACGTCAACAATCATAAGTTGACAACCACAAGAATCATTGGTAGAAGACTACAACAATCATTGGTACAAGACTATGACGATTATTGGTAGAAAACTACAACAATCATCGGTAGAAGACGATAACAATCATTTGTAGAAGACTACAACAATCATTGGTAGAAAAATACAGCAATCACTGGTAGAAAACTACAACAATCACTGGCAGAAGACTACAACAATCATTGGTAGAAGATTACAACAATCATTGGTAGAAAAATACAGCAATCACTGGTAGAAAACTACAACAATAACTGGAAGAAGACTACAACAATCACTGGAAGAAGACTACAACAATCATTGGTAGAAGACTACAACAATCATTTGTAGAAGACTGCAACAATTATTGGTAGAAGACTACAACAATCATTGGTAGAAGACTACAACAATCATTGGTAGAAAACTACAACAATCACTGGAAGAAGACTACAACAATCACTGGAAGAAGACTACAACAATCACTGGAAGAAGACTACAACAATCACTGGAAGAAGACTACAACAATCATTGGTAGAACTGTTAAAAGACTACAAAAATCATTTGTAGAAGACTACAACAATTATTGGTAGAAAACCACAACAATCATTGGTAGAAGACTACAACAATCCCTGGTAGAATACTAAAACAATCACTGGAAGAAGACTACAACAATCATTGGTAGAAAACTACAACCATCATTGGTAGAAAACTACAACAATCACTGTTAAAAGACTACTACAATAATTGGTAGAAGACTACACCAATTATTGGCAGTCGACTACAACAATCATTGGTAGAAGACTAAAACAATTATTGGCAGAAAACTACAACAATCATTGGAAGAAGACGATAACAATCATTTGTAGAAGACTACAACAATCAATGGTAGAAGACTACAACAACAATTTGTAGAAGACTACAACAATCATTGGTAGAAGACTACAACAATCCTTAGTTGACAACTACAACAATCATTGGTAGAAAACGACAACAATCCTTAGTTCACAACTACAACAATCATTGGTAGAAAACGACAACAATCCTTAGTTGACAACTACAACAATCATTGGTAGAAAACGACAACAATCCTTAGTTGACAACTACAACAATCATTGGTAAACGACTGTATTTTGTGCGGAATAGTTTGACATGCAGCAAAATAGAAATAATATGAAATCTATATTATATATATATATATATACATATATATATATTTTTTTGTCTTGTCTTATTCCGATTGCGCCAACATGGACAGAAACATGGAGGAACATTCCAGAAAGAAAGAAATAATGAGAATAAAATCAAACATTGCGAATTCATTCATTCATCAAGCCGGAGATAAAAAATGTTCCTCCTGGCTAACTCTCAGGTGTGCAAAACGCACTTAGCCATCAGTTCCTGGAACATCAACTTGCATGAAGATATCAGCTCTTTTCCTTTCCGAGGCTACATCATGACCGCCAAGGATTGTTCTTTTTTTTTTTCTCTCTCTCCTTTTTCCGCTGCTGTCCTGCAGGATGCACACAGGATGTCCTTATATGGTCAGTAGTAATTAGAAAGCAGCACACACTCATTTCCTCCCTCTCAGCCTTAAGCCTTCATCGTGCTGACATCAGCACTCAGCTCTGCTGGCTACAACTAGCGCGGACGGACACACACACACACGAACACACGCACACACACACACACGCACGCACGAACACACACACACACACCAGCGAGTCAGTTATTACAGCAGGTGTGTCCAAAGAGCAGCCCAAAGGCCTTTTGCCACTCGCAGCTTGTTGTTTATTGACCGGCGGCATATTCTAAAAATACGTAAAAACTACAGAAAAACAACAGCAAAAAAAAAAAAAAAAAATAGGAGCGAGCAGCTACACAACAGCTAAGCACACAATAGCTAGGCATACAGTGAACATTATTGTACAGTGTACATCATTTTATGTGATTTTATATATTTTTGTGATTTTATGATATTTTACCTAATTTTACGGGAATTTAGGCAATTTTACATATTTTTTGTGACTTAATATGATTTTATGTAATTTTACATGATTTTAGGTAATTTTACGTAATTGTATATGATTGTATGTTATTTTACGTCATTTTATTTGGTTTTACGTCATTGTGTGAGATTTTGGATAATTTTACGTCATTTTGCGTAATTTAATGATTTTAAATGACTTTACTTAATTTTACATATTTTTTGTGACTTAACGTGATTTTATGTCAATTTTATGACATTTTTTGTAACTGTATGTCACTTTATGTGATTTTATTTAATTGTATGTGATTTTACATCATTTTATGGAAATTTTGGCAATTTGACATATCTTTTGTGATTTTCAGAATTAGAATCAGAATTACTTTATTAATCCTCGAGGGAAAATACAAATTTTCAGCAGAATCCCATTCAAGATCTGACAAACATGACTGGGAGGATGAACGGATCTGCCAACATTCTCTTTAAAAAAAAAACGTGAGAAACAGGTAAACGCTAGGGAGAGGGTGATAGAAAAAGGAAAAAATAAATAAATAAATAAAAAGTTTGATGTCATTTTACGTGATTTTATGTAACTGTGAGTAGTTTTACATGGTTTTATGTAATTGCACATGATTTTATTCAAAATTATTATGTGGTTTTTCGGGATTTTGTGAGATTTTACATAGTTTTACGTGATTTTGCGTAATTTAATGAATTTACGTGATTTGACCTAATCTTACAGAAATGTACGTACTTTCACATATTTTTGGTGTCTTTAAGTGCTTTCATGTAATTTTACGTAATGTTATGTAACTGTGCGTAATTTTATGTGGTTTTATGTAATTGTACGTGATTGTATTTGATTATATGTGATTTTATGTAATTGTGTGATATTTTACATAATTTTACGTGAATTTTGCGTAATTTAACGATTTGACATGATTTGACCTAATCTTACAAAAAATTACATAATTTCACATATTTTTGGTGACTTTATGTGATTTTTTTGTAATTTTATGTGACTTTATGTAACTGTGTGTAATGTTATTTGGCTATATGAAATTTTATGTGATTTTCACGTAATTGTTCATGATTAGTCTATGTGATTATTTGACAATTTTATGGATTTGACGTGATTTGACGTAATTTTATGTGAATTACGTAATTTAAATAAAAATTCTGACATTACGTGATTTTGGGTAATTTTACGACATTTTATGTAATTTTACGGGATTTTCACATAATTGTTCATGATTAGTCTATGTGATTACTTTATAGTTTTACCTGATTTTACATAATTTTATGTGATTTTATGCAATTTTAAGGATATTTATGTGGTTTTACGTGATTTGACCTCATTTTACGTGAATTACGTAATTTTACAAATTCCTTGTGATGTTACATGATTTTTATGTAATTTTACGACATTTTATGTAACTGTATGTAATTTTACGTGATTTTCACGAAATTGTTCATGATTAGTCTATGTGATTATTTGATAATTTTATGGATTTGATGTGATTTGACCTCATTATACATGAATTACGTAATTAAAAAGAAAATTCTGACATTACGTGATTTTAGGTAATTTTACGACATTTTATGTAATTTTACGGGATTTTCACAGAATTGTTCATGATTAGTCTATGTGATTATTTGATAGTTTTACCTGATTTTACATAATTTGATGTGATTTTATGCAATTTTACAAATATTTATGTGATTTTACGTGATTTTCCCTCATTTACGTGAATTACGTAATTTTACAAATTCCTTGTGATGTTACATGATTTTTATGTAATTTTACGACATTTTATGTAACTGTACGTCATTTTACGTGATTTTCACGTAATTGTTCATGATTAGTCCATGTGATTATTTTATCATTTTACCTTATTTTACATAATTGTACGCAATTTTATGCAATTTTACAGATAATTATGTGATTTAACATGATTTGACCTCATTTTACGTGAATTACGCAATTTTACAATTTCGTGACCTGACGTGATTTAGTGTAATTTTACACAATTTTATGTGATTTTAGGCCGTTTAACTACCAGACAGCAGAGCATGATGAGTAATGGAAGCAGCTTAGGAATGTCCACTGGCAAACACTTCAAGTTGACTTCCCACACACACACACACACACACACACACACACACACACACACACACACACACACACACACACGCACACACCATTTGAAGCTAAATGCGGCATTGAAAAAAAACGCAAGCTGGCATCATCACGAGTATGACCGCTGCTGTCATGGCAACCAGCACGATCCTCATCAGCATCATCTCCCGTTTCATCAAGTCTGCGCCAGGTTTTTACAAGCAAAGGGATGTGTCGCCAGCACGTGCACACACACACGCACACACACACACACACACACACACATGCAGGTTATCATTTGGAATGGGGACCAAGTTGTTGTTCAGAACTTGTGGGGACCACCATTTCTACAGGTTGTGGAGGCATTAAAAAAAATGAGGTAAAATGGCCACTGCCCAGTTAGCTCATACACGTCTTTAAATCTCTGGATTGATGAAGTAATGTGCTGTTCAGACTTACTGGGGACCCTGTGAAAAAATACTTAATATTGTTCATGGGGACCAAATTTAAATAACTGCATAATTCACGCAGGATTTGTACGTGACTACTGAGGACCATTTAAAAAAATGAATTGATGCGACTATCATTTAAAAAGGTTTCCCTTTAGGAGACCTGTTCTTTGGTCCCCATACCGTCCGAAGTCCCCTACAGGTGACTGTGTAAACAGAGCGATGTCCCCATTAATTCAGCATTGCCAAAACACACACCTTTGTGATATTTAAACTGTGTTAGCGGTTACGGGCGGAAAGGAGGATTAAACTGAGCGGGTAAATTCCGGGTGTGTCACACGAGAGATAAAAAGTGTTAGCATTATACCCGTTAGCATTGCGAGTCTGAAACTTGCGCAGATGAATGGATCATTTTCTTAACTTGCACAACTCCCACATTTCTCAACCTATTCGAACAATTCCAACATCCACACTCTACGCTCACCGTGGACAATCATACTACCATTTCCAAGTTCAATAACATTCCAGGAATTCTCAGAATTTCTGTTTTTCCTGAGCCCTATTTATTGTCTTTCCCTGGAAAGTTTTCACAGTGCATAATTTTCAACCAATTCCAACAACTCTACCTTGAAATTATTCCTCTCAATCTGCACCATCATTAGTCGATAACACCAGCCAAAGATGTTAAGATAATATCCAAACATTTATCCATGAAAATATGCAGAAGCTGCTGCTGGTGTGTTTGACCGAGAAGGATATTCTGTATTATACTCTATATTTATGTAAATCTACTTGATTTTACAGTATTTTACGTGGATGTACGTGCTTTCCTATACATTTAAGTGACTTTTTCATTATTTTGACCTGATTTTACACAAATGTACGTACTTGTTTGTGATTTTTACGTATATTTATGTGATTTTCTAATAATTTCTATAATCTACTTAATTTTACGTAGATTTACGTGATTTTTACGTTATTTCACAAATGGGATTTGACATGATTTTGCCTAATTTTACGTGATTTTAAGTTATTTTACATAATTATTTGTACATGTACAGGATTTTATACAAGTTTATTTGATTATAAGTGATTTTACGTGACTACATAATTGTACTAAATTTTAGGTAAATGTACGTGATTTTGCGTTATTTTTCAAATGCGATTTTACTAAATTTTACGTGCTAGGTCATTTTACATAATTATTTGTACATTTAAAAGATTTTATGCAAGTTTTTTTTTTATTTTATGTGATTTTATGTGACTTTACATAATTGTATTTGATTTTATGTGAATGTACGTAACTTTAAGTCATTTTTCAAATGCAATTTTACGTAATTTGACCTAATTTTACGAGATTTTGGGCCCTTTTACATAATTATTTGGGAAACTTACACGATTTTATGCAAGTTTATTTATTTTTATGTGATTCTATGTGATTTTACGTGACTTTACATAATTGTACATGGTTTTAGGTAAATGTACGTGATTTTACATTATTTTTCAAATGTTTTTTAAGTGATTTGACCCAATTTTACAAGATTTTGGGTCATTTTACATAATTATTTGGGAAATATACACGATATAATGCAAGTTTACTTATTTTTATGTGATTCTATGTGATTTTACGTGACTTTACATAATTGTACATGATTTTACATTATTTTTCAAATGTTTTTTTACGTAATTTGACCTAGTTTTACAAGATTTTGAGTCACTTTACATAAGTTTATTTGCTTTTATGTGATTCTAAGTGATTTTACGTGACTTTACATAATTGTACTTGATTTTAGGTAAATGCATGTGGTTTTATGGTATTTTTCAGATGTGATTTTACGTGATTTAACATAATTTTGTGAGGTTTTGGGTCATTTTACATAATTATTTGGGAAATTTACACAATTTTAAGGAAGTTTATTTGATGTTATGTGATTATATGTGATATTCTGTGACTTTACATAATTTTACTTGATTTTAGGTAAATGTACGTGATTTTACATTATTTTTCAAATGTTTTTTTACGTGATTTGACCTAGTTTTACAAGATTTTGAGTCACTTTACATAATTATTTGGGAAATTTACAGGATGTTATGCAAGTTTATTTGCTTTTATGTGATTCTAAGTGATTTTACGTGACTTTACATAATTGTACTTGATTTTAGGTAAATGTATGTGATTTTATGTTATTTTTCAGATGTTTTTTTTACGTGATTTGAGCTAATTTTTGGGTCATTTTATGTAATTATTTGGGAAACTTACACAATTTTATGCAAGTTCATTTGCTTTTTTTCTGATTCTATATGGTTTTACGTGACAACATAATTGTACTAAGTTTTAAGTAAATACACGTGATTTAACGTTTTTTTCAAATGTTTTTTACGTGATTTGACCTAATTTGGGAAACTTACACAATTTTAAGGAAGTTTATTTGATTTTATGTGATTATATGTGATATTCTGTGACTTTACATAAATTTACTTGATTTTAGGTAAATGTATGTGATTTTATGTTATAATTCAAATGTGATTTTACGTGATTTGATCTAATTTTATGAGATTTTGGGTCATTTTATGTAATTATTTGGGAAACTTACACAATTTTATGCAAGTTCATTTGCTTTTTTTCTGATTCTATATGGTTTTACGTGACAACATAATTGTACTAAGTTTTAAGTAAATACACGTGATTTAATGTTTTTTTCAAATGTTTTTTACGTGATTTGACCTAATTTCACGAGATTTTGGGTCACTTTACATAATTATTTGGGAAATTTACAGGATTTTATGCAAGTTTATTTGCTTTTATGTTATTCTAAGTGATTTTACGCGACTTTACATAATTGTACTTGATTTTATGTAAATGTATGTGATTTTATGTTATTTTTCAGATGTGATTTTACGTGATTTGACATAATTTTGTGAGGTTTTGGGTCATTTTACATAATTATTTGGGAAATTTACACAATTTTAAGCAAGTTTATTTGCTTTTATGTGATTATATGTGATATTCTGTGACTTTACATAATTTTACTTGATTTTAGGTAAATGTATGTGATTTTACATTATTTTTCAAATGTTTTTTTACGTGATTTGACCAAATTTTACGAGATTTTGGGTCACTTTACATAATTATTTGGGAAATTTACAGGATTTTATGCAAGTTTATTTGCTTTTATGTGATTCTATGTGATTTTACGTGACTTTACATGATTGTGCTTGATTTTAGGTAAATGTATGTGATTTTATGTTATTTTTCAAATGTGATTTGACGTGATTTGACATAATTTTGTGAGGTTTTGCGTCATTTTACATAATTATTTGGGAAATTTACAGGATTTTATGCAAGTTTATTTGCTTTTATGTGATTCTATGTGATTTTAAATAATTGTGCTTGATTTTATGTAAATGTATGTGATTTTATGTTATTTCTCAGATGTGATTTTACATGATTTGACATAATTTTGTGAGGTTTCGGGTCATTTTACAGAATCATTTGGGAAATTTACACAATTTTAAGGAAGTTTATTTGATGTTATGTGATTATATGTGATATTCTGTGACTTTAATAATTTTACTTGATTTTAGGTAAATGTATGTGATTTTATGTTATAATTCAAATGTGATTTTACGTGATTTGACCTAATTTTACGACATTTTGGGTCATTTTACATAATTATTTGGGAAATTTACAGGATTTTATGCAAGTTTATTTGCTTTTATGTGATTTTACGTGACTTTACACAATTGTACTTGATTTTATGTAAATGCATGTGATTTTATGTTATTTTTCAGATGTGACTTTATGTGATTTGACATAATTTTGTGAGGTTTCGGGTCATTCTACATAATTATTTGGGAAATTTACACAATTTTAAGCAATTTTATTTGCTTTTATGTGATTATATGTGATATTCTGTGACTTTACATAAATTTACTTGATTTTAAGTAAATGTATGTGATTTTATGTCATAATTCAAATGTGATTTTACGTGATTTGACCTAAATTTACGAGATTTTGGGTCATTTTTCGTAATTATTTGGGAAACTGACACAATTTTATGCAAGTTTATTTGCTTTTTTTCTGATTCTATATGATTTTATGTGACGACCTAATTGTACTAAATTTTAAGTAAATACACGTGATTTTACGTTATTTTTCAAATGTTTTTGTACGTGATTTGACCTAATTTTACAAGATTTTGGGTCACTTTACATAATTATTTGGGAAATTTACACAATTTTAAGCAATTTTATTTGCTTTTATGTGATTATATGTGATATTCTGTGACTTTACATAAATTTACTTGATTTTAAGTAAATGTATGTGATTTTATGTCATAATTCAAATGTGATTTTACGTGATTTGACCTAAATTTACGAGATTTTGGGTCATTTTATGTAATTATTTGGGAAACTTACACAATTTTATGCACGTTCATTTGCTTTTTTTCTGATTCTATATGGTTTTACGTGACAACATAATTGTACTAAGTTTTAAGTAAATACACGTGATTTTACGTTATTTTTCAAATGTGATTTTACGTGATTTGACCTAATTTTACGAGATTTTGGGTCATTCTACGTAATTATTTGGGAATCTTACACAATTGTATGCAAGTTTATTTGCTTTTATGTGATTCTATGTGATTTTACGTGACTTTACATAATTGTACTTGATTTTATGTAAATGTATGTGATTTTATGTTATTGCTCAGATGTGATTTTACATGATTTGACATAATTTTGTGAGGTTTCGGGTCATTTTACAGAATCATTTGGGAAATGTACACAATTTTAAGGAAGTTTATTTGATGTTATGCAATTATATGTGATATTCTGTGACTTTAATAATTTTACTTGATTTTAGGTAAATGTATGTGATTTTATGTTATAATTCAAATGTGATTTGACGTGATTTGACCTAATTTTACGACATTTTGGGTCATTTTACATAATTATTTGGGAAATTTACAGGATTTTATGCAAGTTTATTTGCTTTTATGTGATTCTATGTGATTTTAAATAATTGTGCTTGATTTTATGTAAATGTATGTGACTTTATGTTATTTTTTAGATGTGATTTTACGTGATTTGACATAATTTTGTGAGGTTTTGTGTCATTTTACATAATTATTTGGGAAATTTACACAATTTTAAGCAAGTTTATTTGCTTTTATGTGATTATATGTGATATTCTGTGACTTTACTTAATTTTACTTGATTTTAGGTAAATGTATGTGATTTTACATTATTTTTCAAATGTTTTTTTACGTGATTTGACCTAATTTTACGAGATTTTGGGTCACTTTACATAATTATTTGGGAAATTAACAGGATTTTATGCAAGTTTATTTGCTTTTATGTGATTCTATGTGATTTTACGTGACTTTACATGATTGTGCTTGATTTTAGGTAAATGTATGTGATTTTACGTTATTTTTCAAATGTGATTTTACGTGATTTGACCTAATTTTACGAGATTTTGGGTCATTCTACGTAATTATTTGGGAATCTTACACAATTTTATGCAAGTTTATTTGCTTTTATGTGATTCTATGTGATTTTACGTGACTTTACATAATTGTACTTGATTTTATGTAAATGTATGTGATTTTATGTTATTGCTCAGATGTGATTTTACATGATTTGACATAATTTTGTGAGGTTTCGGGTCATTTTACAGAATCATTTGGGAAATTTACACAATTTTAAGGAAGTTTATTTGATGTTATGCGATTATATGTGATATTCTGTGACTTTAATAATTTTACTTGATTTTAGGTAAATGTATGTGATTTTATGTTATAATTCAAATGTGATTTTACGTGATTTGACCTAATTTTACGACATTTTGGGTCATTTTACATAATTATTTGGGAAATTTACAGGATTTTATGCAAGTTTATTTGCTTTTATGTGATTCTATGTGATTTTACATAATTGTGCTTGATTTTAGGTAAATGTATGTGATTTAATGTTATTTTTCAAATGTGATTTTACGTGATTTGACCTAATTTTATGAGATTTTGGGTCATTTTACATAATTATTTGGGAAATTTACAGGATTTTATGCAAGTTTATTTGCTTTTATGTGATTCTATGTGATTTTAAATAATTGTGCTTGATTTTATGTAAATGTATGTGACTTTATGTTATTTTTTAGATGTGATTTTACGTGATTTGACATACTTTTGTGAGGTTTTGTGTCATTTTACATAATTATTTGGGAAATTTACACAATTTTAAGCAAGTTTATTTGCTTTTATGTGATTATATGTGATATTCTGTGACTTTACTTAATTTTACTTGATTTTAGGTAAATGTATGTGATTTTACATTATTTTTCAAATGTTTTTTTACGTGATTTGACCTAATTTTACGAGATTTTGGGTCACTTTACATAATTATTTGGGAAATTAACAGGATTTTATGCAAGTTTATTTGCTTTTATGTGATTCTATGTGATTTTACGTGACTTTACATGATTGTGCTTGATTTTAGGTAAATGTATGTGATTTTATGTTATTTTTCAAATGTGATTTTACGTGATTTGACCTAATTTTATGAGATTTTGGGTCATTTTACATAATTATTTGGGAAATTTACAGGATTTTATGCAAGTTTATTTGCTTTTATGTGATTCTATGTGATTTTAAATAATTGTGCTTGATTTTATGTAAATGTATGTGACTTTATGTTATTTTTCAGATGTGATTTTACGTGATTTGACATAATTTTGTGAGGTTTTGGGTCATTTTACATAATTATTTGGGAAATTTACACAATTTTAAGCACGTTTATCTGCTTTTATGTGATTATATGTGATATTCTGTGACTTTACATAATTTTACTTGATTTTATGTAAATGTATGTGATTTTATGTCATAATTCAAATGTGGTTTTACGTGATTTGACCTAAATTTACGAGATTTGGGGTCATTTTACATAATTATTTGGGAAACTTACACAATTTTATGCGAGTCTATTTGCTTTTAAGTGATTTTACGTGACTTCACATAAATGTACTTCATTCTTTGGTAAATGCACGTGATTTTATGCGATTTTACGTGATTTTACATGATTTCATGCTTTTCCAAACAGCCCGTTTAATGTAGTGCTCAGGGGGGCCTGTTAGGTTTCGGGGGTAAAAGGGGGCGTGTGACGCATTATTGCAATCTTTAGCGTTAGTCAAGAACTATCCCGACACATACATATAAAAAAAGAAAATACTAACTTTAGGAGGGGGGGCGTGAAACAAATTCTATCCCCTGGGGGGGTCGTGACAGGAAATAAATGACAACCACTGGTCCTGCTTGGCAACGACAAGCTGGATGCTGCATGCTGGCGTCATGGCAACCATACTATCATCAGCATCTTTCATTCCAACATGGTCAACTCCGCCCGAGGTCTTTGGGAGCAACCACACACACACACACACACACACACACACACACAATCTCAGCGGCAACAACAACACGTCACCATAGCAACACAACTTTGGCCATTTTTTTTTTTTTGGCGGGGAAAGGATATGGCCATTCGGTGATCTTCTTGGCGTACTTCCTCACCAGGTTGTCCTCGCTGAAGAGGAAGAGCGAGCGGTTGACGGTCAGGCAGCTCTGCCGCACGGGGATGGGGTTGTACAGGGCCATGGTCCGGGCCCTCTGAGCCATGGACTGCTTGTACATCCGCTGCGCTCCCGGGGGGCCCCCTTGGCGGCTGCCTCCGCGGCCGGCGCCCCCCTGTCCGCCGCCGCCACCGCCTGCTCCGCCGCCGCCGCCGCCGCCTCCATACCTGTTGGGCTGCTCATCTCCAAAGCGCGCCATTCTGCACACACCAAACGCCAGAGGTTAGGAAGGAGCCGGGGCGGGGGGTGGGGGGGTGGGGGGTTGGCAGCTCAAAGTGACACCTCCACTAGCCCCCTCCCCATCAGTGGCGCTCCCCCGCTAGGGAAGATCCCTCCACCGGG
Source organism: Nerophis ophidion (assembly GCF_033978795.1). Taxonomy (NCBI): domain Eukaryota; kingdom Metazoa; phylum Chordata; class Actinopteri; order Syngnathiformes; family Syngnathidae; genus Nerophis; species Nerophis ophidion. Next base: position 88,412,906 of record NC_084611.1, read on the forward strand.
CGAGGGCGGGCGGACTCGACGCGATTCCGCGGCCCGGTCCCCACAAAACCCGAACTCCATTCGAAGACGGCTGCGTGCGAGATGGAGACCAGACCGTTGTAGCCCCCACTCCCCCTCTCCTCCTCCTCCGCAGCCTACCGCATCCGCAGTTGGCTTTCTCCCCCCCGACGCGCCGAGACCCGTTAGACCCCCCCCCCGCCACCCCCTCCGCCCGAACCAAAAATAGCAAAAAAAAAAAAAAGATAAGAGAGGAATCTTTAATAATTCATCGATGTGCGCAATGTCGGAGGCGGCCGAGCTCGCCCGGGGTCTAGGGTCGCCCAGCGAGGGGGGGCTTCCCCAAAATCCTGGTGACATTTGTTGATATTTGATGATGGACGGTGCGGCATCCCCCCCCCCCCCCCCCCTTTACACCCCCCCCCCCCCCCCCCCCCTCCTCTTCCTCCTCCCCTTCCGCTCCCTCCTCACCGAGGCGGCGCTGGCTGATTTTGGGCGTGATTGCGCTAGGAAAACACAAGAGTGTCAATCAATTAAATGTCTTCACCTCCTCCTCTTCCTCCTCCTCCTCCTCCTCCTCGTCCTCCTCCTCCTCCGCCGCGCCGATGGAAGCCGCCAAGAATGTCCACAGAAGTCATCTATAATCCAGACTGGGGAAGAGCAGAATCCAAGGCGACGAGGGTCCGGAGGAGAGCACCCGAGGAGGCGGCATCATCAGGACCCGCTGCAGGGCTTCATCTTCATCATCTGCCGCCAAAAGGTGCACAGTCCCCGCCCAGCATGAGGAGGCTCCTCTCTCTCTCTCTCTCTCTCTCTCCTTCCTGCTTCAATCTGCTTGTTTTTTTTTTAAATTATTATTATTATTTCTTCTTTTTCCCTGCCTGGAACCCCCGCTGAGGTCCGCCGGGGCCGCGCTCTTCGGAGCGAGGGTGCGCCGGAGATCAAAGCGCCTTCTCCGGGCTCTGCTGGCGCGCACTCGCCGCGTCTGATCGACGTGATGAGAACCGAGCGCCGCGCGTGGGTTCGTGGACAAACCTGGCAGCGCACGTACGGCGCCTCCCCCCTCCCACCCCCTCCCCCCTCCCCAGACGGAAAAACAACGGCTTAAGACCCACCTTTTCGATTTGGCTTTTACCTGTTATTAATTATTTTTATTGAAGTCATTTATATTTCACTTTTTATACTATTAGTTATGCTAGATTTTATTTTGTTATATTTATTTATTTATTTATTTAATATATATATATATATATATATATATATATATATATATATATATATATATATATATATATATATATATATATATATATAGTCTTTTTTTGTCTTTTTACATGACTACAACATAATTGTACTAAATTTTAGGTAAATGTATGTGATTTTACGTTATTTTTCAAATACGATATTACTGGGTCCATCCATCCATCCATTTTCTACCGCTTATTCCCTTTCGGGGTCGCGGGGGGCGCTGGTGCCTATCTCAGCTACAATCGGGCGGAAGGCAGGGTACACCCTGGACAAGTCGCCACCTCATCGCAGGGCCAACACAGATAGACAGACAACATTCACACTCACATTCACACACTAGGGACCATTTAGTGTTGCCAATCAACCTATTACTGGGTCATTTTACATAATTATTTGTACTTTTTACATGATTTTATGCATGTTTATTTGATGTTATGTGATTTTTACATAATTTTACTTGATTTTAGGTAAATGTATGCAATTTTACGCTGTTTTTCAAATGTATTTTTAGCCGATTTGACCTAATTTTACGAGATTTTGGGTCATTTTACATAATTATTCGGGAAACTTACACAATTTTATGCAAATGTGTTAGCTTTTTTGTGATTCTATGTGATTTTACGTGACTACTATGTTTTTACCTGATTTGACCTAATTTTACAAGATTTTGGGTCATTTTACATAATTATTCGGGAAACTTACACAATTTTCTGCAAATTGATTTGCTTTTTTTTTAATTCTATGTGATTTTACGTGACTACATAATTGTACTAAATTTCAGGTAAATGTACGTGATTTTACGGTATTTTTCAAATGTGATTTTACCCAATTTTAGGTGACAGGTCATTTTACATAACTATTTGTACATTTACATGATTTTATGCCAGTTTTTTTGATTTTATGTGATTCAATGTGATTTTACATGAGTACAACATTTTACTAAATTTTAGGTAAATGTATGTGATTTTATGTTATTTTTCAAATGCGATATTACTAACTTTTACATGATGGGTCATTTTACATAGTTATTTGTACATTTACATGATTTTATGCATGTTTATTTGATGTTATGTAATTCTATGTGATTTTTAAATAATTTTACTTGATTTTAGGTAAATGCATGTGATTTTAGGCTATTTTTCAAATGTGTTTTTACCTGATTTGACCTAATTTTACGAGATTTTGGGTCATTTTACATAATTATTCGGGAAACTTACACAATTTTCTGCAAATGTATTTGCTTTTTTTTTTATTCTATGTGATTTTACGTGACTACATAATTGTACTAAATTTCAGGTAAATGTACGTGATTTTACGGTATTTTTCAAATGCGATTTTACCAAATTTTAGGTGACAGGTCATTTTACATAACTATTTGTACATTTACATGATTTTATGCCAGTTTTTTTGATGTTATTTGATTCAATGTGATTTTACATGAGTACAACATTTTACTAAATTTTAGGTAAATGTACGTGATTTTATGTTATTTTTCAAATGCGATATTACTAACTTTTACATGATAGGTCATTTTACATAATTATTTGTACATTTACATGATTTTATGCATGTTTATTTGATGTTATGTGATTCTATGTGACTTTACATAATTGTACAAAATTTTAGATAAATGTACGTGATTTTACGTAATTTTTCAAATGCGATTTTACCAAATTTTACGTGATATGTCGTTTTACATAATTATTGTACATTTACATAATTTTTATGGAAGTTTATTTGATGTCATGCGATTCTATGTGATTTTTACTTGACTTTACATAATTTTACTTGATTTTAGGTAAATATATGTGATTTTACGCTATTTTTCAAATGTGTTTTTACCCGATTTGACCTAATTTTACAAGATTTTGGGTCATTTTACATAATTATTCGGGAAACTTACACAATTTTATGCAAATATATTAACTTTTTTGTGATTCTATGTGATTTTACGTGACTACATAATTGTACTAAATTTCAGGTAAATGTAAGTGATTTTACGTTATTTTTCAAATGCGATTTTACCAAATTTTAGGTGACAGGTCATTTTACATAACTATTTGTACATTTACATGATTTTATGCAAGTTTTTTTTATGTTATGTGATTCAATGTGATTTTACATGAGTACAAAATTGTACTAAATTTTAGGTAAATGTACGTGATTTGATGTTATTTTTCAAATGCGATATTACTAACTTTTACATGATGGGTCATTTTACATAATTATTTGTACATTTACATGATTTTATGTGATTCTATGTGACTTTACATAATTGTACTAAATTTTGGATTAATGTACGTGATTTTACGTTATTTTTCAAATGCAATTTTACCAAATTTTACGGGATAGGTCATTTTACATAATTATCAGTACATTTACATCATTTTTATGGTAAATGTATGTGATATTACGTAATTTTTCAAATGTGATTTTGCACGATTTGACCTAATTTGACGAGATTTGGGGTCATTTTACATAATTATTCATGAAACTTCAGTTCATTTGCTTATTTGGGATTCGATGTGATTTTACGTGTCTTTACATAATTTTACTTGATTTTAGGTAAATGTATGTGATTTGATGCTATTTTTCAAATGTGATTTTACATAATTTGACCTAATTTTACGAGATTTTGGGTCATTTTACATCATTATTTGGGAAACTTACACAATTTTATGCAAGTTTATTTGATGTTATGTGATTCTATGTGATTTTACGTGACTACAAAATCTATTTGTACGTTTTTAAATGTTAAGATTTTTTTGTTGACCTTGAACTAACTCTTTCCTGCACAAACCTCTAATAAATCCTTCAATCAATCCACAACTCGACAATGTCTTTTTTTTAAAAGTACGGTGGCCGAAATGATCCGACACTGAAACGAGTGATGTTCGATACCGGCGCTGGTTTCCTAACAGGCACAAGACGTTGACACAACGTTGATTATACGTACAAGTGCTAAACAACTTCGCAAAGTAGTTGTATTTGTAAATTGAGACAACGTTGGATCCATGTTGTTGGTTGGGAAATGACCAAAATTCAACGGTCAAATCAACGTCAGAACCCCACATTGATTAAAAGTCATCATAAAGCATGTTGTTTTAACGTTGTATTTGTGTTCTAGAATTTTGGTTGGAAATTACCAAATTTCTATGATCACTTTGACAGGACCAGAGTATCTAAACTTGTGAGGACCAGAGGACCTAAACTTGTCAGAACCAGACTATCTAATATTGTCAGGACTAGAGTATCCAACCTTGTCAAGACCAGAGAATCTAAACTTGTGCGGACCAGAGTATCTAAACTTCTAAGGACCAAAGTATCTAACCTTGTCAGAACAAGAGTATCTAAACTTGTGAGGACCAGAGTATCTGAACTTGTCAGGACCCGAGTATCTAAACTTGTGAGGACCAGAGTATCTGAACTTGTCAGGACCCGAGTATCTAACCTTGTGAGGACCAGAGCAACTAAACTTGTCAGGACCAGAGTATCTAAACTTGTGAGGACCAGAGTATCTAACTTTGTCAGGGCCAGAGTACCTGAATGTATCAGGACTAGTGTATCTAACCTTGTCAAGACCAGCGTATCTAAACTTGTGAGGACAAGAGTATGTAACCTTGTAAGGACTAGAGTATCTAACCTTGTAAGGACTAGAGTATCTAACCTTGTAAGGACTAGAGTATCTAACCTTGTAAGGACTAGAGTATCTAACCTTGTAAGGACTAAAGTATCTAAACTTGTCAGAAAAAGAGTGTATAAACTTGTGAGGACCAGAGTATCTAACCCTGTAAGTACTAGAGTATCTAACCTTGTAAGTACTAGAGTATCTAACCTTGTAAGGACTAGAGTATCTAAACTTGTCAGAACAAGAGTGTATAAACTTGTGAGGACCAGAGATTATAAACTTGTGAGGACCAGAATATCTAACCTTGTCAGGACCAGAGTATCTGAGTTTGTCAGGACTAGTGTATCTAACCTTGTCAAGACCAGAGTATCTAAACTTGTGAGGACTAGAGTATCTAAACTTGTAAGGACTAGAGTATCTAAACTTGTCAAAACAAGAGTGTATAAACTTGTGAGGAACAGAGTTTATAAACTTCTGAGGACCAGAATATCTAACCTTGTCAGGACCAGAGTATCTGAGTTTGTCAGGACTAGTGTAACTAACCCCTGTCAAGACCAGAGTATTTAAACTTGTGAGGACTAGAGTATTTAAACTTGTAAGGACCAGAGTATCTGAACTTGTCAGGACCCGAGTATCTTACATTGTGAGGACCAGAGTAATCAAACTTGTCAGGACCAGAGTATCTGAACTTGACAGGAGCATAGTATTTAAACTTGTAAGGACCAGACTATCGAACCTTGCCAGGACCAGAGTATCTAAATTTGTGAGGACCAGAGGACCTAAACTTGTCAGAACCAGACTATCTAACCTTGTCAGGACTAGAATATCTAACCTTGTCAAGACCAGAGAATCTAAACTTGTGAGGACCAGAGTATCTAAACTTCTAAGGACCAAAGTATCTAACCTTGTCAGAACAAGAGTGTACAAACTTGTGAGGACCAGAGTATCTAACTTTGTCAGGACCACAGTACCTGAATGTATCAGGACTAGTGTATCTAACCTTGTCAAGACCAGCGTCTCTAAACTTGTGAGGACCAGAGTATCTAACCTTGTAAGTACTACAGTATCTAACCTTGTAAGTACTAGAGTATCTAAACTTGTAAGGACTAGAGTATCTAAACTTGTCAGAACAAGAGTGTATAAACTTGTGAGGACCAGAGTTTATAAACTTCTGAGGACCAGAATATCTAACCTTGTCAGGACCAGAGTATCTGAGTTTGTCAGGACTAGTGTAACTAACCCCTGTCAAGACCAGAGTATCTAAACTTGTGAGGACTACAGTATCTAAACTTATGAGGACCAGAGTATCCAACTTTGTCAGGAACAGAGTACCTGAATGTATCAGGACTAGTGTATCTAACCTTGTCAAGACCAGCATATCTAAACTTGTGAGGACCAGAGTATGTAACCTTGTAAGTACTAGAGTATCCAAACTTGTAAGGACTAGAGTATCTAAACTTGTCAGAACAAGAGTGTATAAACTTGTGAGGACCAGAGTTTATAAACTTCTGAGGACCAGAATATCTAACCTTGTCAGGACCAGAGTATCTGAGTTTGTCAGGACTAGTGTATCCAACCCCTGTCAAGACCAGAGTATGTAACCTTGTGAGGACCAGAGTATCTGAACTTGTCAGGACCCGAGTATCTAACCTTGTGAGGACCAGAGTAACTAAACTTGTCAGGACCAGAGTATCTAACCTTGTCAGAACCAGAGTATCTAACCTTGTCAGGACCAGAGTATCTAAACTTGTGAGGACCAGAATATCTGAACTTGACAACACCAGAATATCTAAACTTGTCAGGACCAGAATTTATAAATGTGTGAAGACCAGAGTATCTAACCTTTTTAGGCCCAGACTATCTGAACTTGTCAGGACCAGATTAGCTAAACTTGTCACAATCAGAGTATCTGAATTTGTCACGATCAGAGTATCTGAACTTGTAAGGACCAGAGTATCTAAACTTGTCAGGACCAGATTATCTGAACTTGTCAGGACCAGAGTTTATAAATGTGTGAAGACCAGAGTATCTAACCTTATTAGGCCCAGACTATCTGAATTTGTCAGGACCAGATTAGCAGAACTTGTCATGATCAGAGTACCTGAACTTGACAGGACCAGAGTATCTAAACTTGTGAGGACCAGAATATCTAAACTTGTCAGGACCAGAATGTCTGAACTTGATAGGACCAGAATATCTAACCTTGTCAGAACAAGAGTATCTAAACTTGACAGGACCCCAGTGTTTAAACTTGTAAGGACCAGAGTATCCAACCTTGTCAGAACCAGAGTATCTAACCTTGTCAGGACCAGAGTATCCAACCTTGTCAGAACCAGAGTATCCAACCTTGTCAGAACCAGAGTATCCAACCTTGTCAGGACCAGAGTATCCAACCTTGTCAGAACCAGAGTATATAACCTTGTCAGGACCAGAGTATCTAACTTTGTCAGGACCAGAGTACCTAACCTTGTCAGGACCAGAGTATCTGAACTTGACAGGACCACAGTGTTTAAACTTGTCAGGACCAGAGTATCCAACCTTGTCAGAACCAGAGTATCTAACCTTGTCAGAACCAGAGTATCTAACCTTGTCAGGACCAGAGTATCCAACCTTGTCAGAACCAGAGTATCTAACCTTGTCAGGACCAGAGTATCCAACCTTGTCAGAACCAGAGTATCTAACCTTGTCAGGACCAGAGTATCCAACCTTGTCAGGACCAGAGTATCCAACCTTGTCAGAACGAGAGTATATAACCTTGTCAGGACCAGAGTATCTAACTTTGTCAGGACCAGAGTACCTAACCTTGTCAGGACCAGAGTATCTGAACTTGACAGGACCACAGTGTTTAAACTTGTCAGGACCAGAGTATCCAACCTTGTCAGAACCAGAGTATCCAACCTTGTCAGAACCAGAGTATCTAACCTTGTCAGGACCAGAGTATCCAACCTTGTCAGAACCAGAGTATCTAACCTTGTCAGGACCAGAGTATCCAACCTTGTCAGAACCAGAGTATCTAACCTTGTCAGGACCAGAGTATCCAACCTTGTCAGAACCAGAGTATCTAACCTTGTCAGGACCAGAGAATCTAACCTTGTCAGGACCAGAGTACCTAACCTTGTCAGGACCAGAGTATCTGAACTTGACAGGACCACAGTGTTTAAACTTGTCAGGACCAGAGTATCCAACCTTGTCAGAACCAGAGTATCTAACCTTGTCAGAACCAGAGTATCTAACCTTGTCAGGACCAGAGTATCCAACCTTGTCAGAACCAGAGTATCTAACCTTGTCAGGACCAGAGTATCCAACCTTGTCAGAACCAGAGTATCTAACCTTGTCAGGACCAGAGTATCCAACCTTGTCAGGACCAGAGTATTCAACCTTGTCAGAACCAGAGTATATAACCTTGTCAGGACCAGAGTATCTAACTTTGTCAGGACCAGAGTACCTAACCTTGTCAGGACCAGAGTATCTGAACTTGACAGGACCACAGTGTTTAAACTTGTCAGGACCAGAGTATCCAACCTTGTCAGAACCAGAGTATCTAACCTTGTCAGGACCAGAGTATCCAACCTTGTCAGAACCAGAGTATCTAACCTTGTCAGGACCAGAGTATCCAACCTTGTCAGGACCAGAGTATCCAACCTTGTCAGGACCAGAGTATCCAACCTTGTCAGAACCAGAGTATCTAACCTTGTCAGGACCAGAGTATCCAACCTTGTCAGAACCAGAGTATCTAACCTTGTCAGGACCAGAGTATCTGAACTTGACAGGACCACAGTGTTTAAACTTGTAAGGATCAGAGTATCTAACCTTGTCAGAACCAAAGTATCTAAATTTGTGAGGACCAGATTATCTAACCTTGTCAGGACCAGAATATCTAAACGTGTGAGGACCAAAGTATCTAAACTTTTAAGGACCAGAGTATCTAAACTTGCCAGAACCAGACTAACATTGTCAGAATAAGAGAATCTAAACTAGTCAGAATCAGAGAATCTAAACTTGTCAGGACTAATCCACATCTAACCACAAGTGTGAACAGAGTCCAAACCCAAAACTGGATATTTCCCTCCATGACTTCAAAGTCCTCCCCCTGAGGACCACTAATGCTCTTTAAAAGTTTCAATCTGCAGGCAAGTTGAGGGAGTTTTATTTCTGTTTGTTTCGAGGACTTGCTGTTATTTTGAGGACAGGCTTGAGAGTTTTTTCAAGTCCCCTCGATCCCTCCCGGCCGCCGTCTGCCAGTCTGGCTTCAGCATCTGACTGCGGTTTGAAGTCTCCACAACAACACGATGTTTGCCAGCAAGCTGTCTCTGCTCCACACAGGTGGAACTCGCTCACTCGGACTTCATCCTCCGTCATGAAAGGAAAGGGAAGAGGCGGGAAAACTGGGGTTGGATGACAGCTTTTCAAGTCATCCTGGACCCGTTCAGAGAGTCTGAACCATGGACGCTTGTCTCCCGCCATCTGTGCCACTTTGTGCCTTTGCCTCTCTCAGATACTGTCCTTTCTCGGGATGCACTCGGGGAGCCAAGTAAATGTCTGCTAAATGTGTGATATCATGTGCGATACAAGCAGTCCTGCAGTGTGTTTACTTGTGTGTGATATCATCTGCGATACAAGCAGTCCTACAGAGTGTTTACTTGTGTGTGATATCATGTGCGATACAAGCAGTCCTAAAGAGTGTTTACTTGTGTGTGATATGATCTGCGATACAAGCAGTCCTACAGAGTGTGTACTTGTGTCTGATATCATCTGCGATAAAAGGATTCCTACATTGTGTTTACTTGTGTGTGATATCATGTGCGATACAAGCAGTCCTGCATTGTGTTTACTTGTGTCTGATATCATCTGCGATAAAAGGATTCCTACATTGTGTTTACTTGTGTGTGATATCATGTGCGATACAAGCAGTCCTGAATTGTGTTTACTTGTGTGTGAAATCATGTGCGATATAAGCAGTCCTACAGAGTGTGTACTTGTGTCTGATATCATCTGCGATAAAAGGAGTCCTACATTGTGTTTACTTGTGTGTGATATCATCTGCGATACAAGCAGTCCTACAGAGTGTTTACTTGTGTGTGATATCATCTGCGGTATAAGCAATCTTGCAGTGTGTTTACTTGTGTGTGATATCATGTGCTATACAAGCAGTTCTGCAGCGTGTTTACTTGTGTGTGACATCATCTGCGATACAAGCAGTCCTGCAGAGTGTTTACTTGTGTGTGATATCATGTGCGATACAAGCAGTCCTAAAGAGTGTTTACTTGTGTGTGATATCATGTGCGATACAAGCAGTCCTACAGAGTGTTTACTTGTGTGTGATATCATCTGCGATACAAGCAGTCCTGCAGTGTGTTTACTTGTGTGTGATATCATCTGCGATAAAAGGAGTCCTACATTGTGTTTACTTGTGTGTGATATCATCTGCGATAAAAGCAGTCATGCATTGTGTTTACTTGTGTGTGATATCATCTGCGATACAAGCAGTCCTACGGAGTGTTTACTTGTGTGTGATATCATGTGCGATAAAAGCAGTCATGCATTGTGTTTACTTGTGTGTGATATCATCTGCGATACAAGCAGTCCTACAGAGTGTTTACTTGTGTGTGATATCATCTGCGATAAAAGCAGTCATGCATTGTGTTTACTTGTGTGTGATATCATCTGCGATACAAGCAGTCCTACAGAGTGTTTACTTGTGTGTGATATCATCTGCGATAAAAGCAGTCATGCATTGTGTTTACTTGTGTGTGATATCATCTGCGATACAAGCAGTCCTACAGAGTGTTTACTTGTGTGTGATATCATCTGCGGTATAAGCAATCCTGCATTGTGTTTACTTGTGTGTGATATCATGTGCGATACAAGCAGTTCTGCAGCGTGTTTACTTGTGTGCGATATATTGTGCGATACAAGCATTCATCGAGTGTGTTCAATTGTGTGTGATATCATGTGCGATACAAGCAGTCCTGCATTGTGTTTACTTGTGTGTGATATCATCTGCGATACAAGCAGTCCTACAGAGTGTTTACTTGTGTGTGATATCATGTGCGATAGAAGCAGTCCTACAGTGTTTACTTGTGTGTGATATCTGCGATAAAAGCAGTCCTGCATTGTTTACTTGTGTGTGATATCATCTGCGATACAAGCAGTCCTGCAGTGTGTTTACTTGTGTCTGATATCATGTGCGATACAAGCAGTCCTACATTGTGTTTACTTGTGTGTGATATCATCTGCGCTAAAAGCAGTCCTGCAGTGTGTTTACTTGTGTGTGATATCATGTGCGATACAAGCAGTCCTGCAGTGTGTTTACTTGTGTCTGATATCATCTGCGATAAAAGCAGTCCTACAGAGTGCTTACTTGTGTGTGATATCATGTGCGATACAAACAGTCCTGCAGTGTGTTTACATGTGTGTGATATCATGTGCGATACAAGCAGTCCTACAGAGAGCTTACTTGTGTGTGATATCATGTGCGATACAAAAAGTCCTACAGAGTTTACTTGTGTGTGATATCATCCGCGATACAAGCAGTCATGCATTGTGTTTACTTGTGTGTGATATCATGTGCGATACAAGCAGTCCTACATTGTGTTTACCTGTGTGTGATATCATGTGCGATACAAGCAGTCCTACAGAGTGCTTACTTGTGTGTGATATCATGTGCGATACAAGCAGTCCTACAGCGTGTTTACTTGTGTGTGATATCATGTGCAATAAAAGCAGTCCTGCATTGTGTTTACTTGTGTTTGATATCACGTGCGATACAAAAAGTCCTGCAGTGTCTTTATCTCTGTCTGATATTATGTGCGATACAAGCAGTCCTGCATTGTGTTTACTTGTGTGTGATGTCATGTGCGATACAAGCAGTCCTACCGAGTGTTTACCTGTGTGTGATATCATGTGCGATACAAACAGTCCTGCATTGTGTTTACCTGTGTGTGATATCATGTGCGATATAAGCAGTCCTGCATTGTGTTTACCTGTGTGTGATATCATGTGCGATATCAGCAGTCCTACAGAGTGTTTACTTGTGTGAGATATCATCTGCGATAAAAGCTGTCCTGCATTGTGCTTACTTGTAAGTGATATCATGTGCGATACAAGCAGTCCTGCAGTGTGTTTACCTGTGTGTGATATAATGTGCGATACAAGCAGTCCTACCGAGTGTTTACTTGTGTGTGATATCATGTGCGATACAAGCAGTCCTGCAGTGTGTTTACTTGTGTGTGATATCATGTGCGATACAAGCAGTCCTGCATTGTGTTTACTTGTGTGTGATATCATGTGCGATACAAGCAGTCCTGCATTGTGTTTACTTGTGTGTGATATCATGTGCGATACAAGCAGTCCTACAGTGTTTACTTGTGTGTGATATTATGTGCGATACAAGCAGTCCTGCATTGTGTTTACTTGTGTGTGATATCATGTGCGATACAAGCAGTCCAACGGAGTGTTTACTTGTGTGTGATATCATCTGCGATAAAAGCAGTCATGCATTGTGTTTACTTGTGTGTGATATCATCTGCGATACAAGCAGTCCTACAGAGTGTTTACTTGTGTGTGATATCATGTGCGATACAAGCACTCCTGCATTGTGTTTACTTGTGTGTGATATCATGTGCGATACAAGCAGTCCTACGGAGTGTTTACTTGTGTGTGATATCATCTGCGATAAAAGCAGTCATGCATTGTGTTTACTTGTGTGTGATATCATCTGCGATACAAGCAGTCCTACAGAGTGTTTACTTGTGTGTGATATCATGTGCGATACAAGCAGTCCTACAGAGTGTTTACTTGTGTGTGATATTATGTGCGATACAAGCAGTCCTGCATTGTGTTTACTTGTGTGTGATATCATGTGCGATACAAGCAGTCCTACGGAGTGTTTACTTGTGTGTGATATCATCTGCGATAAAAGCAGTCATGCATTGTGTTTACTTGTGTGTGGTATCATCTGCGATACAAGCAGTCCTACAGAGTGTTTACTTGTGTGTGATATCATGTGTGATACAAGCAGTCCTACAGAGTGTTTACTTGTGTCTGATATCATCTGCGATAAAAGCAGTCATGCATTGTGTTTACTTGTGTTTGATATCATGTGCGATACAAGCAGTCATGCATTGTGTTTACTTGTGTGTGATATCATCTGCGATACAAGCAGTCCTACGGAGTGTTTACTTGTGTGTGATATCATCTGCGATAAAAGCAGTCATGCATTGTGTTTACTTGTGTGTGATATCATCTGCGATACAAGCAGTCCTACAGAGTGTTTACTTGTGTGTGATATCATCTGCGGTATAAGTAATCTTGCAGTGTGTTTACTTGTGTGTGATATATTGTGCGATACAAGCATTCATCGAGTGTGTTCAATTGTGTGTGATATCATGTGCGCTACAAAAAGTCCTGCAGTGTTTACCTCTGTCTGATATTATGTGCGATACAAGCAGTCCTGCATTGTGTTTACTTGTGTGTGATATCATCTGCGATACAAGCAGTCCTACAGAGTGTTTACTTGTGTCTGATATCATCTGCGATACAAGCAGTCCTGCAGTGTGTTTACTTGTGTGTGATATCACGTGCGATACAAGCAGTCTTACATTGTGTTTACTTGTGTGTGATATCATCTGCGGTAAAAGCAGTCATGCATTGTGTTTACTTGTGTGTGATATCATCTGCGATACAAGCAGTCCTACCGAGTGTTTACTTGTGTGTGATTTCATCTGCGATAAAAGCAGTCATACAGAGTGTTTACTTGTGTGTGATATCATCTGCGATACAAGCAGTCATGCATTGTGTTTACTTGTGTGTGGTATCATCTGCGATACAAGCAGTCCTACAGAGTGTTTACTTGTGTGTGATATCATGTGTGATACAAGCAGTCCTACAGAGTGTTTACTTGTGTCTGATATCATCTGCGATAAAAGCAGTCATGCATTGTGTTTACTTGTGTTTGATATCATGTGCGATACAAGCAGTCCTGCATTGTGTTTACTTGTGTGTGATATCATCTGCGATACAAGCAGTCCTACGGAGTGTTTACTTGTGTGTGATATCATCTGCGATAAAAGCAGTCATGCATTGTGTTTACTTGTGTGTGATATCATCTGCGATACAAGCAGTCCTACAGAGTGTTTACTTGTGTGTGATATCATCTGCGGTATAAGTAATCTTGCAGTGTGTTTACTTGTGTGTGATATATTGTGCGATACAAGCATTCATCGAGTGTGTTCAATTGTGTGTGATATCATGTGCGCTACAAAAAGTCCTGCAGTGTTTACCTCTGTCTGATATTATGTGCGATACAAGCAGTCCTGCATTGTGTTTACTTGTGTGTGATATCATCTGCGATACAAGCAGTCCTACAGAGTGTTTACTTGTGTCTGATATCATCTGCGATACAAGCAGTCCTGCAGTGTGTTTACTTGTGTGTGATATCACGTGCGATACAAGCAGTCTTACATTGTGTTTACTTGTGTGTGTTATCATCTGCGGTAAAAGCAGTCATGCATTGTGTTTACTTGTGTGTGATATCATCTGCGATACAAGCAGTCCTACCGAGTGTTTACTTGTGTGTG
>NC_084611.1:88432356-88452356 GCF_033978795.1 Nerophis ophidion
TCAAATTAAGTATGACATGATCCTCAGAATAACCGCCTTCGTTATGGGGACCAGGTGGAAGAGATTAACTATACACGGAAGAAGTGTGAGCAGAGCAGCGAGTGCAGTACCAGCTACAGCCCGATGAGGGGGCTGCTGTGCAAATGTCTCACACTCCAACTAAACATGTTTTACAAGCCAAAGCTTAAAAATCACTTAGGCATCTTCAGAATGGATCCGACTATCATTTTAAAAAGGTTTTAAATGACAGTTTTTTTTTTTTGGTCCCCATACCGTCGGAGTTCCCCTGAAGGTTACTGTGTAAACAGAGCGATGTCCCCATTAAGTCGGCATTGCCAGAACACACACACACACACACACACACACACACACACACACACACACACACACACACACACACATACACACACACACACACAGACACTGGTTATCATTTGGGATGGGGACCAAGTTGTTGTTCAGGACTTGTGGGGACCACCCTTTCTACAGGTTGTAGAGGCATAAAAAAATTTGGTAAAATGTCCACTGCCCAGTTAGCTCATACACGTCTTTAAATCTCTGGATTGATGAAGTAATGTGCTGTTCAGTCTTACTGGGGAGCCCGGGGAAAAAAAAGTTCATACGGTTCATGGGGACCAAATTTAAATCATTTTGAATAATTCACACACATTTGTACGTGACTACTGAGGACCATTTAAAAAAAAGAAATTCAAATTAAGTATGACATGATCCTCAGAATAACCGCCTTCGTTATGGGGACCAGGTGGAAGTGATTAACTATACACCGAAGAAGTGTGAGCAGAGCAGCGAGTGCAGTACCAGCTACAGCCCGATGAGGGGGCTGCTGTGCAAATGTCTCACACTCCAACTAAACATGTTTTACAAGCCAAAGCTTAAAAATCACTTAGGCATCTTCAGAATGGATCCGACTATCATTTTGAAAAGGTTTTAAATGACAGGTTTTTTTTGGTCCCCATATTGTCGGAGTTCCCCTAAAGGTTACTGTGTAAACAGAGCCATGTCCCCATTAAGTCGGCATTGCCAGAACACACACACACACACACTCACTCACTGATAATGATGACGAGCCGCTGTGGTTGCTCACGATGGACCAGAAGAAGGACATTTACGCAACGTGATGCAACCTCATACCGATCAGAGGTAGCGAGCTGACGTAGCGTCCGAGCTAATTAGACGATTGCTCTTTGTTTTTGGCCGCTTCTCACGCCGTATTAATTGATTGGCTGGTTAATGGGAGTGGACGAGGACGGGGGATGGGGGACGGGGGGGAGAGAGGAAGACTGCTGGCTTCAGCTAATGAGCGCACGTCGCAAACGAGGAATCAGCACTCCGGCGGCGGGCGACGGAGACAGCAAAAGCAAAGGAACCAAAATGCGACACTCGGGCGATCAGACGTTATTATTAGGGTCCTTGGCCAAGGACCCTATTGAAACTGCTGTGTTTTATTATTATTCCGCACCTACGCGCTGTAATTTGACCCCCTTAACATTCTTCCAAACTCACCAAATTTGACACACACGTCGATATAGCAAACCTTCCCAACATATTAAGCAACCAATCCCCCAAAATGAAAATTGTGCTCTAGCGCCCCCTAGGAAAAAATTACAGACAAAACTGCATGTAACTTCTGTTAGGAATGTCATAGCGACATGAAACAAAAACTCCTATGTAGGTCTGACTTAGACCCAATTTTCATACACTCACTTTTTTCAGCAAAAATCTACAGGAAGTTGGCAAAAACCCCCTTCAAAATAAAATGTTCGCAAAAAATGCAATTTTTGCCTCTTTGCGCTGTAATTTGACCCCTTTAAAATGCTTCAAAAGTCACCAAACTTGGCGCACACATAAGGACTGGCAAATATTGCGATCTAATGAAAAAAACAAACCCCAAAACTCAATATTGCGCTCTAGCGCTATTTTTGAATAAAACACTGAAAAAACTGCTCCTAGGAAGAAAACACAGACAAAACTGCTTGTAACTTCCGGTAAGAATGTCGGAGAGACATGAAACAAAACCCTCTATGTAGGTCTCGCTTAGACCTACATTTCATAGATTGACAACCCCCAACAAAAATCAACAGGAAGTTTGCAATCCCCCCTTCAAAACAAAAGTTTTGTAAAAACCGGTCACCTTTCTTCAAACCTCATCTCCTCTGAGTGCGTGTGTTGTTTTGGCTACAAACTCGCACAGGAGAGATATTGAAACCTTCTGATTAAAAGTATAGAACAGAGTTTTGATAAGTTATCAGGTTTTGATTTTACGCACCTTCAAAGAACCCCCGTGCAAAGTCTCCTAAATAATGTCCTTTTTGCCTCTTTTAGCTGTTATTTGACCCCCTTAAAATGCTTCTAAACCCACCAAACTTGACACACACATCAGGTCTGGCAAAAATTGCGACCTGATGAAAAAACCTAACCTCAAAACTCAAAATTGCGCTCTACCGCCCCCCTAGGAATACAACACGGACAAACTGCTCCTAGGAAGAAAACACAGACAAAACTGCTTGTAACTTCCGGTAGGAATGTCAGAGAGACATGAAACAAAAAACACTATGTAGGTCTCACTTAGACCTACATTTTAATAATTAACATATTTTAGCAAAAATCAACAGGAAGTTTGATATTTTCACTTCAATACAACTGCATTACTTTCACAATGCATTAGATTCTCAAAATAGTGGCTCCAAGGCGTCTGCTAACGTTTATCCGGCCGTGGGTCTCGGGGGCAGCAGCCAAAGGCGGACCCGACCAACGCTGCTTGCAGCTTTAATTATTAGGGAATCTTGCGAAACTCTACTTTCTTCTTTCCTTAACTATGAATTGATTAACGTGGACCCCGACTTAAACAAGTTCAAAAACTTATTTGGGTGTGACCATTTAGTGGTGAATTTTACGGAATATGTACTGTACTGTGCAATCTACTAATACAAGTTTCAATCAATCAAAAAAAAATCGTTCTCTCTTTAGTTTATTTCGAACGGGAACACACTTACAGCATAATGCATCACACCGTTTCGTATCATTTCACTTTACATCATGTCCGAAAAGGAGTAGGAAGAAGCAAAGCTGATTTAATCCAACCCCTTTCCCATTTCATAGCGTTCCCAGGCTAGCCGGGAGAAATAGTCTTCCCAACGTGTCCCGGGTCTGCCCCGTGGCCTCCCACCGGTCGGGTGGCATCATGACCAGATACCCGAACCACCTCATCTGGCTCCTCTCCATGTGGAGGAGCGGCGGATTTACTTTGAGTTCCTGACGGATGGCAGAGCTTCTCACCCTATCTCTAAGGGAGAGCCCCGCCACCCGATGGAGGAAACTCATTTGGGCCGCTTGTACCCGTGATCTTATCCTTTCGGTCATGACCCAAAGCTCATGACCATAGGTGAGGATGGGAACGTAGATCGACCGGTAAATTGAGAGCTTTGCCTTCCGGCTCAGTTCCTTCTTCCCCACAACGGATCGGTACAACTTCCGCATTACTGAAGACGCCGCAGTGATCCAATCTTCCCTCACTCGTGAACAAGACTCCCAGGTACTTAAACTCCTTCACTTGGGGCAAGATCCCCTCTCCAACCCGAAATGGCACTCCCCCCTTTTCTGGGCGAGAACCATGGACTCGGAATTGGAGGTGCTGATTCCCGTCCCAGTCGCTTCACAGAGTCTGACACGTTTCCAGTGAGGGTTGGACTCCGCCAATGCTGCCCTTTGTCACCGATTCTGTTCATAAATTTTACGGACAGAATTTCTAGGTGCAGTCAGGGTGTTGAGGAGTTCCGGTTTGGTGGCTACAGGATTTGGTCTCTGCTTTTGGCGGATGATGTGGTCCTGGTGGCTTTAACTGGCCAGGATCTTCAGAACTCACTGGATCGGTTCACAGCCGAGTGTGAAGTGACTGGGATGAGAATCATCACTTCCAAGTCCGAGTCCATGGTTCTCTCCCGGGAAAGGGTGGATTGCCATCACCAAGTTGGGGAGGAGATCTTTCTCCAAGTGGAGGAGTTCAAGTACCTAGGAGTCTTGCTCACGAGTGGGGGAAGCGTGGATCGTGAGATCGACAGGCGGATCGGTGCGGCGTCTTCAGTAATGCGGATGCTTTATCAATCCGTTGTGGTGAAGAAGGAGCTGGGCCGGAAGGCAAAGCTCTTAATTTACCAATTTTTTTCCCATCCTCACCTATGGTCATGAGCCTTGGGTTATGACCGAAAGGACAAGATCACGGGTACAAGCGGCCGAAATTAGTTTCCTTCGCCCGGTGGCGGGGCTCTCCCTTAGAGATAGGGTGAGAAGCTCTGTCATCCGGGAGGAACTCAAAGTAAAGCCGCTGCTCCTCAACATCGAGAGGAGCCAGATGAGGTGGTTCGGGCATCTGGTCAGGATGCCACCCGAATGCCTCCCTAGGGAGGTGTTTAGGGCACGTCCGACCGGTAGGAATCCACGGGGAAGACCCAGGACAAGTTGGGTAGACTATGTCTCCCGGCTGGCCTGGGAACGCTTCGGGATACCCCGGGAGGACCTGGACTAAGTAGCTGGGGAGAGGGAAGTCCGGGCTTCTCTGCTTAGGCTGTTGCCCCCGCGACCCGACCTCGGATAAGCGGAAGAAAATGGATGGATGGATGCTCAGCGCTAGTCAGTCAGAGTAGATCGGCATTAAGCGGCAATGGCCGATTGCGTACTTTTGCCCGGAAATCGATCGATTAGCACAACCCGACTTATGATATTATCATAGGACATTGTTTGTGTCTCCATCGGAAGGGGCGGGGCTACCAGGTGGTTGCAACCCACATTAAAAAGGAGAGAAGCAGGAGCGTGCACGAAATGACAGTCAAGGATTTGGGTACTTCTTCAGCCGGGTAATGTTACGATTTTCAATGCCAACAAAGCAAATGACTCAATAAAAACGCTTCAACGTAAGTCAAGTAAAAAAAAAAATAAAAATGTGTTAGCTTGATGCTAATAATGCTAAAATACATAGCCTTTGCTATTGATTAGCAATAGCGATTTTCCATGGCTATTTCAATTGCGTACACACACTTGTTTTTTCATATGTTGGCCAAAAGGGGACGCATTTCAATGTCTTACACACACTTGTTATTTCATATGTTGGCCAAAGGGGGGCACATTTCAAAGTGTTGGCCCTGCGATGAGGTGGCGACTTGTCCAGGGTGTACGCTGCCTTCCGCCCGAATGCAGCTGAGATAGGCTGCAGCAACCCCGCGACCCCAAAAGGGACAAGCAGTAGAAAATGGATGGATGGATGGATTTCAACACCCCCGAATCGGTTCGTGAAAACTAAAAAACTACTGTGAAGTGAAGTGAATTATATTTATATAGCGTTTTTTCCTCTAGTGACTCAAAGCACTTTATATAGTGAAACCCAATATCTAAGTTATATTCAAACCAGTGTGGGTGGCACTGGAAGCAGGTGGGTAAAGTGTCTTGCCCAAGGACACAACGGCAGTGACTAGGTTGGCAGAAGCGGGAATTGAACCTGCAACCCTCAAGTTGCTGGCACGGGCACTCTACCAACTGTGCACGTCACCATCGAGCAGCCGGTGCGTAATAAGTACAATACTTATAGTATTAACACTTTGTAGGGCGCGACAAAAGACTAGATTCAGCCGGGACTGAACTGACTCGCCACGACTGCCACCTAACGTCTTGGACCTGCAACTGTAATAGAGTTTTAGAAATGGGATAATAAAACAAAATGTAATAACTGGAGAGCAGTTTTTTTTAATTTGGCAATTTATTAACATTTTATTTGTATTTGAAATAATTACCAAAACATTTCTTACCATTGAGTACCGATATCAAAATTCATAGATGACTGAACCAAGTACACAATATAGACAAAAAATATGAAATGTGTGTTAAATTAAATAAAACCTCTGTTTTTAATGAATACTTGGGCTTACTACGCTACTGTGTTTCAATGTTGGTTGTAATGTAACGGTGGTGCTTGGATAGTATTCGGAGCGCTAAGGCTTCTGGGTAATATCGTATAAAAACAATAATATCCTAGTTTGCGTGTATTTATATTTGTATTTAAGATGCATTCTTTCAAGGTACGACAATTAAGAGCATATTTTATTAGCCAAGGAAAGAGGCGGCATTTAAATGTTAAAGATGTTGAAACGTGATGACAATGTCTCTCATTTACCGGCAGCAATTAGCGCCGTCGGTTGATGGACGAAGACTATTTTTGGGGCTTAAAACACACGCGGAGAATATCCGCAAACCCCACGCTTGTTAGCGCTGACGCCACGATTCAACGGGCTTGTGGGGCGGAGGTCGTAAAACACCTGCGACATTTGGAAGTCAAATCTGGTTAATGGAGAGGAAGTCACAGCGAGGTCATGGAGATGCTAACTAGCGCTTGATGCTACGAGACCGGACCGACGTTAAAATGATCATATTACAGATTATCACACATTTTTAGTATGCTTAAAGTCCGTTGCTATAGTTTTGGCTATTATGCTCAAGCTGTGCTTTTTCTATCTGTGCAAGGACAAAAACTTCTTGTCTGAGGGGTGGCCTCCGACGCGGATAACATATGCGGCTGAGGACTTCAAGGACCTCAAGGAAGATAAGACGACAGCACGCAGACGAAGCAGAGACAAGGCGAAATCAGAAGGCCCCCCAGCACATTCCGCCACGTATTGCGCCTACTAGAGCACCGAATGCAACATTCATTTTAGTTGTAGTTTTTCCTACCAAACCTGGTGTTAGAATAATTATGTGCAAGTCATCACACAACTTTAGTATTTTTTTGCTATTATGCTCAAGCTGTACTTTTTTTATCTGTGCAAGGACAAAACTTTTTTGTCTGAGGGGTGGCCTAAGCCGCAGATGTTTTTTTTTGTTGTTTTTTTTTAGCCTGCTAACAGCCAAGGACGTCAAGGACCTCAACGAAGATAAGACGACAGCACGCAGACGAAGCAGAGACAAGGCGAAATCACAAGGCCCCCCAGCACATTCCGCCACGTATTGCGCCTACTGGAGCACCGAAAGCAACATTCATTTTAGTTGTAGTTTTTCCTACCAAACCTGGTGTTACAATAATTATGTGCAAGATATCACACAACTTTAGTATTTTTTTTGCTATTGTGCTCAAGCTGTACTTTTTCTATCTGTGCAAGGACAAAACTTTTTTGTGTGAGGGGTGGCCTAAGCCGCAGATGTTTTTGTTTTTTTGTTTTTTTTTGCCCGCTAACAGCCAAGGACGTCAAGGACCTCAAGGAAGATAAGACAGCAGCACGCAGACGAAGCAGAGACAAGGCGAAATCACAAGGCCCCCGGCACATTCCGCCACGTATTGCGCCTACTGGAGCACCGAAAGCAACATTCATTTTAGTTGTTGTTTTTCCTACCAAACCTGGTGTTAGAATAATTATGTGCAAGTTATCACACAACTTTAGTATTTTTTTGCTATTATGCTCAAGCTGTACTTTTTCTATCTGTGCAAGGACAAAACTTTTTTGTCTGAGGGGTGGCCTAAGCCGCAGATGTTTTTTTTTGGTTGGTTTTTTTAGCTCGCTAACAGCCAAGGACTTCAAGGACCTCAAGTAAGATAAGACGACAGCACACAGACGAAGCAGAGACAAGGCGAAATCACAAGGCCCCCCCAGCACATTCCGCCACGTATTGCGCCTACTGGAGCACCGAAAGCAACATTCATTTTAGTTTTAGTTTTTCCTACCAAACCTGGTGTTAGAATAATTATGTGCAAGTTATCACACAACTTTAGTATTTTTTTGCTATTGTGCTCAAGCTGTACTTTTTCTATCTGTGCAAGGACAAAACTTTTTTGTCTGAGGGGTGGCCTAAGCCGCAGATGTTTTTGTTTTTTTGTTTTTTTTAGCCCGCTAACAGCCAAGGACGTCAAGGACCTCAAGGAAGATAAGACGACAGCACGCAGACGAAGCAGAGACAAGGCGAAATCACAAGGCCCCACAGGACATTCCGCCACATATTGCGCTTACTGGAGCACCGAATGCAACATTTATTTTAGTTGTAGTTTTTCCTACCAAACCTGGTGTTAGAATAATTATGTGCAAGTTATCACACAACTTTAGTATTTTTTTGCTATTGTGCTCAAGCTGTACTTTTTCTATCCGTGCAAGGACAAAACTTTTTTATCTGAGGGGTGGCCAAAGCCGCAGATGTTTTTGTTTTTTGTTTTTTTTTAGCCCGCTAACAGCCAAGGACGTCAAGGATCTCAACGAAGATAAGACGACAGCACGCAAACGAAGCAGAGACAAGGCGAAATCATAAGGCCCGCCCCCAGCACATACCGCCACGTATTGCGCCTACTGGAGCACCGAATGCAACATTCATTTTAGTTGTAGTTTTTCCTACCAAACCTGGTGTTAGAATAATTATGTGCAAGTTATCACACAACTTTAGTATTTTTTTGCTATTGTGCTCAAGCTGTACTTTTTCTATCTGTGCAAGGACAAAACTTTTTTGTCTGAGAGGTGGCCTAAGCCGCAGATGTTTTTTTTTTGTTTGTTTTTTTTAGCCCGCTAACAGCCAAGGACGTCAAGGACCTCAAGGGAGATAAGACAGCAGCACGCAAACGAAGCAGAGACAAGGCGAAATCACAAGGCCCCCCAGCACATTCCGCCACGTATTGCGCCTACTGGAGCACCGAAAGCAACATTCATTTTAGTTGTAGTTTTTCCTACCAAACCTGGTGTTAGAATAATTATGTGCAAGTTATCACACAACTTTAGTATTTTTTTGCTATTGTGCTCGAGCTGTACTTTTTCTATCTGTGCAAGGACAAAACTTTTTGTCCGAGGGGTGGCCTAAGCCGCAGATGTTTTTTTGTTGTTGTTTTTTTTCAGCCTGCTAACAGCCAAGGACGTCAAGGACCTCAAGGAAGATAAGACAGCAGCACGCAAACGAAGCAGAGACAAGGCGAAATCATAAGGCCCGCCCCCAGCACATACCGCCACGTATTGCGCCTACTGGAGCACCGAATGCAACATTCATTTTAGTTGTAGTTTTTCCTACCAAACCTGGTGTTAGAATAATTATGTGCAAGTTATCACACAACTTTAGTATTTTTTTGCTATTGTGCTCAAGCTGTACTTTTTCTATCTGTGCAAGGACCAAACTTTTTTGTCTGAGGGGTGGCCTAAGCCGCAGATGTTTTTGTTTTTTTGTTTTTTTTAGCCTGCTAACAGCCAAGGACGTCAAGGACCTCAAGGAAGATAAGACGACAGCACGCAGACGAAGCAGAGACAAGGCGAAATCACAAGGCCCCCCAGCACATTCCGCCACGTATTGCGCCTACTGGAGCACCGAAAGCAACATTCATTTTAGTTGTAGTTTTTCCTACCAAACCTGGTGTTAGAATAATTATGTGCAAGTTATCACACAACTTTAGTATTTTTTTGCTATTGTGCTCAAGCTGTACTTTTTCTATCTGTGCAAGGACAAAACTTTTTTGTCTGAGGGGTGGCCTAAGCCGCATATGTTTTTTTTTGTTTGTTTGTTTTTAGCCCGCTAAAAGCCAAGGACGTCAAGGACCTCAAGGAAGATGAGACGACAGCACGCAGACGAAGCAGAGACAAGGCGAAATCACAAGGCCCCCGGCACATTCCTTTACGTATTGCGCCTACTGGAGCACCGAATGCAACCTTCATTTTAGTTGTAGTTTTTCCTACCAAACCTGGTGTTAGAATAATTATCTGCAAGTTATCACACAACTTTAGTATTTTTTTGCTATTGTGCTCAAGCTGTACTTTTTCTATCTGTGCAAGGACAAAACCTTTTTGTCTGAGGGGTGGCCTAAGCCGCAGATGTTTTTGTTTTTTTGTTTTTTTTAGCCCGCTAGCAGCCAAGGACGTCAAGGACCTCAACGAATATAAGACGACATTACGCAGACGAAGCAGAGACAAGGCGAAATCACAAGGCCCCCGGCACATTCCGTCACGTATTGCGCGTACTGGAGCGGCTTTGCCTGATATGTGTGACCACTCCTTTTAGAGGCGGCCTCAGTGATGTTGACTGGGGGAACTCCCGAATAAATAGAGGGACGAGGGAGCTGTACCTTAGAGCCGTGGTCCCAAACCTTTTATGGGGGCGGGGGTTCATAAAAAAATACAATCATTTGTGCTTACGGACTGTATCCCTGCAGACTGTATTGATATCAATCAATCAATCAATCAATGTTTACTTATATAGGCCTAAATCACTAGTGTCTCAAAGGGCTGTACAAACCACTATGATATTGATATATAATGTATATATTGTGTTTGTTATGTTCATTTAATAATTTCAACAAAAAATTTATATATATATATATATATATATATATATATATATATATATATATATATAATTTTTTTTTTTTTTTTTTTTTTTTTTCGTATTTCTTGTGCGGCCAGGTACCAGAGTGTAGGGCGAGACTGTGGGGGGGGAGGGGTTGGGTTGGGGGTTCACAAAAAAAAATACAATCATGTGTGCTTACGGACTGTATCCCTGCAGACTGTATTGATATATATTGATATATAATGTATATATTGTGTTTTTTATGTTGATTTAATAATCTAAAAAAAAATATATATATATTTATTTATTTATTTATTTTTTCTTGTGCGGCCCGGTACCAGAGTGTAGGGCGAGACTGTGACTAAGTGTGCAGCTCCATGCGTTCTCCTCATGAGCTAAATTGAACTCTCGTCTCTGCATGATTCCTTGCTTTTTGTCTGTTTAATAGATGTCATCAGTGTTCGAACCTGACAAGCGATCGCGGTGCATTCAACGGCTTTCGGACTTTCCCTTTAAGCCGGAAGTTGAAGTTAAAATGCAGTGGTCTGAAAGTCACGAATTGAAGGTGGAGGCGAGAAAAGTGACGAGCAGCCAAAAAAGCACGAGGCTGACGAGGCAGGAGACGAAGGGGAGGAAATGAGGTCCGATTGTGGAGGTCTGATAGCGGGATGACGACAAGAAGAGAGGAGCGTGGGGAGATGGAAGGGCGGAGATAAGGACGGGAAAGGGCACGTTCTTTTTAACGGGAGTTGTTCAAGGACGGCCAATCAGATATGACAGAGGTGTCCAAAGTGCCGCCCGGGGGTCCTTTTTTTTTTTTTTTTTTTTTTTAACATTCTACAAAACCCAACACCAGTGAAGTTTGCACATTTAAATGGTAAATAAAAACAAAACATAATGATTTGCAAATCCTTTTCAACTTATATTCACTTAAATAGACCGCAAAGACAAGATATTTAACATTGGAACTGGAAAAATATTAGCTCATTTGGAATTGCATGCCACATGTTTCAGGAAAAGCTGGCACGAGTGGCAAAAAAGACTGAGAAAGTTGAGGAATGCTCGTCAAACACTTATTAGGAACATCCCACAGGTGAACGGGCTAATTGGGACCAGGTGTGTGCCATGATTGGGTATCAAAGCAGCTTCCGCAAATTGTTTAAGAACAACATTTCTCAACCTGCTATTGCAAGGAATTTAGGGATTTTCACCATCTACGGTCCGTGATATCATCAAAACGTTCAGAGAATCTGGACGAAATCGCTGCACGTAAGCCGTGATATTACGGACCTTCGATCCCTCAGGCGGTAGTGCATCAAAAAGCGACATGGGTGTGTAAAGGATATCACCACGTGGGCTCAGGAACACTTCAGGAAACCACTGTCAGTGTCAGAATAATTGGATCTAAGTAATCACAAAACTTAAAGCTGTCTTTGATCCTATCGACCAAAAGGCTTGTAAAACACCACTGTGTAGGACGGGAAGCGACACGAAGGGGTCGCTTTCTTTGATGCATTGTAATCCACAGGAAGATTTTGTCTTGAACCGAGATCTACAAAGCGGAGAGCACTTTTTCTTTGAACTGTTTTGTGACAAAAGGCAGCGGCTGTTTACGACCCCCTTCCTCTAGAATCAGCTGCTGCCATGTAATCAGGGAAAGTCCAAATAAAAGAGGAGGCGTACAATCTTTTGGTGGTGGGAAACTGTACAAGAGTACAGCCCAGACGTTTCTCCTCAATGGAGCTAAATTGAATTGTGTCTCTGTTTAGTTCCTTGCTTCTTCGTCTGTGTAATAGATGTCATCGGTGTTTGAACCTGACAGTCAGTAACTACAGTTGGTCGCCACATCTGTAAATGTAATTTAAAACTGTACCGTGCAAAACCAAAGCCATTTATCAACAACACCCAGAAACACTTCCATCTAAGATGGACTGATGCAAAGTGGAAAAGTGTTCTGTGGTCTGACGAGTCCACATTTTAAATAGTTTTTGGAAACTGAGGACGTTGCGTCCTTTGGAACAAAGAGGAAAAGAACCATCCGGATTGTTATAGGCACAAAGTTGAAAAGCCAGCATGTGTGATGGTATGGGGGTGCATTAGTGCCCAAGGCATGGGTAACTTACACATCTTTGAAGGCACCATTAATGCTGAAAGGTCCATACAGGTTTTGGAGCAACATATGTTGTCATCCAAGCAACGTTATTTCGGACGCCCCTGCTTATTTCAGCAAGACAATGCCACGCCAGGTGTTACAACAGCGTGGCAAGAATGGGAAAGAATTCCACCTGAAAAGCTTCAGTTCCCAAACGTAATAACATTTAAAATAATAATGCATTCAAATCACTGGTGTTATGAATTATTGACCTATTTAAGGCAGAAGTTTATCTAGAGATTTAATAGTTGAAAGTTAAACAAATGCATGACTTATTTGTAATACTTTTATTAATGGAGCCCTTTTAGATCCCCAAGAGTTTTTATGGAACTTAACTAACAAGCTACCTACCTAACTACCTGCATACCTACTTAATTATCTACCTTATTTTTAACTACACTATGTTCCTACTTACCTGTCTAACTTATTTATAATTGCCTAACTACCTACCTGCCTACATCCATACCTAGCTACCTAACTAAATAATTACTAGTTCCAAAAGGTCCATCTCTCGTGAAACTAAAAGGTCTCTGGTGGAGTTAGTTAGGTAGTCAGGTAGCTAGTTATGTAGGTAGGTAGGTAGGTAGGTAGGTAGGTAGGCAGGTAGGTAAATAGTCAGTTGGAAAGAAGGTTGATAGACATGTAGGTGGGTAGTCAGACAGCTAGTTAGGTAGTTGGATAGCCAGTTGTGTAATTAGGTAGATCAATATCTACCTAGGTACCTAGTTAGGTAGCCAGGTAGCTAGTTATGTAGGTAGGTAGGTAGTTAGGTAGGTAGGTAGTTATGTAGGTAGGTAGGTAGGTAGTTAGGTAGGTAGGTAAGGAGGTAGCCAGTTGGAAAGAAGGTTGATGGATATGTAGGTGGGTAGTCAGACAGCTAGTTAGGTAGTTGGATAGCCAGTTGGGTAATTAGGTAGATCAATATCTACCTAGGTACCTAAGGAGATAGGTACCTAGATAGTTAGGTAGGTAGCTAGTTATGTAGGTTGTTAAGTAGGTAGGTATTTAGGTATTTTAGCAGGTAGTTAGTTGGACAGAAAATTGATAGGTATGTAGGTAGGTAGTTAGGCAGCTAGTGTTTGAGTCAGATAGCCAGTTAGGTAGGTCAATATCTACCTAGGTACCTTGGTAGATGGGTACCTAGTTAGTTAAGTAGCTTGTTATGTAGATATGTTGGTAGGTACTGTAGGTAGGTGGTTAGTTGGAAATAAGATTGATAGGTATGTAGGTAGGTAGTTCAGTAGCTAGGTAGGTAGGTAGGTAGGTAGGTAGGTAGGTAGAAAGCTAGGTTGGTAGGTAGGTACTGCAGATAAGTAGGTAGGTAGGTAGGAAGCTAGGTTGGTAGGTAGGTACTGCAGATAAGTAGGTAGGTAGGTACGTAGGTAGGGAGGAAAGTAGCTATATAAGTAGGTACTGTAGGTAGGTAGGTAGGTAGGTAGGTAGGTACATTAGGTAGGTAGTCAGTTGGAAAGAAGGTTGATAGATATGTTGTTGGGTAGTTAGACAGCTAGTTAAGTAGTTGGATAGCCAATTGGGTAGTTAGGTAGATCAATACCTACTTAGGTACTTAAGGAGAGAGGTACCTAGTTAGTTATATAGGTAGGTAGGTAGGTAGGTAGGTAGGTACTGTAGGTAGGTAGTTAGTTGGACAGAAAGTTGATAGGTATGTATGTAGGTAGTTAGGCAGCTAGTTTTTGAGTTGGATAGCCTGTTAGGTAGGTAGGTAGGTAGGTAGGTACTTCAGGTAGGTAGTTAGTTGGAAATAAGCTTGATAGCTGTGTAGGTAAGTAGTTCAGTAGCTAGTTAGGTAGGTAGGTAGGTAGGTAGGTAGGTAGGTAGCAAGCCAGCTAGGTAGGTCAGTACTGTAGGTAGGTAGTTAGTTAGTTAGTTAGTTAGTTGGTTAGTTGGTTGGTTAGTTAGTTTGTTAGTTAGTTGAAATAAGGTTGATAGGTATGCAGGTAAGTAGTTGGGCAGCTAGAAAGGTACTTGGATAGCCAGTTAGGTAGTTAGTGAGATCAATATATATCTAGATTCTTAGGTAGATAGGTAAGGTACCTAGTTAGTTAGGTAGGTAGCTAGTTAGGCAGGTAGCAAGCTAGCTGGCTAGGTAGGTTGGTAGGTACTGTAGGTAGGAAGTTTGTTGGAAAGAAGGTTGATAGGTACAGTATGTATGTAGGTAGGTAGGTAGGTAGGTAGGTAGGTAAGTAGTAAGATAGGAAATTAGGTTGCTTTGAAATGTCTTTCGTTCTGCGAGAAAAGATACAAAGATGATGTTTTGTAATCTAAGCACTCTTTCACACACGTTTTATTTATTTATTTAACGGGCTGAGGAAGTACCAGCAGGGAGAAGGATGAAAGAGAATGTGTCGAGTTAACTTTCAGTTTTGATACCCGTCTACGTTGCCCTGAACTTTCGATAGCTCGGTTCTCTCTCTAGCGCTGGTGTCCCAGTGTCTGTACTTGTTCCTGTTTTGTAAGTAAACAGTTGGACTTCAGTTCTAATCATTAAAGCCTAGGAACTAAAGGATCCTGGTGGACTCTCCCCTCCTGACAGCTGAAACAAGGACACGGCAACCACATTTTGATCATTTCTTTATGAATAATAAAATGTTGTAATATATAAATAAAAATATATATATGTGTTCTCAAAGTGATGTCACTTCCTGTGGCTGTCCCCAAACTTTTGTCCATGTCGTGGTTGCGTAAGAGGTACACTGCGCACCTGTACGTGCGCACGGCCCATAAATAGGTTCCATTCATAAAAAAGCCCAACGTGTACCACCTGACGGCCAAGTGGGCGGGGCTGGCTCTCAGCCAATCACAAGGAGGGGGTGACCCTGAGTGACACGGCGTCTCCCGCGCTTGTTGAACAATTCTAATCAGCCGGGAGTACTCCCATCCATCACCTTCAAAATAAAAGACTCGCTGGTTTATTGTCAGCCGTCATTGTTTTAGTGCCCGTGCTGCCTTCAAGGAGGCTGGGAGAGTCAAGTTGGCGAGGATTTATGGCCGGAGAAGCAAACATTGCGGTGGGGGAATCAACTAATTGATTGTTTTGGCTGTTTCACTTCAGGCCAGACGGATTTCCAAAAAGTGTCCGGAGTGTTGCCAAGCACGTTGGCAGTGGGCTAAGACTTTTAGATAATTGTTAGCCGGACTGCAGCAACACAACACGTCAGCAAGCTTTTAGGCCGTAACCCTGATTTGCTACGCAGAGTAAAGTAAATAAAGTCCATGAAATAATCAAGTAGAGCGCATTAATGCAGCAAATGTTACAGTTTTCCCTTGAACATGTCAGATGGAGGCTTCTTTACTGTGTGTCTGCTGACACCTGCTGGTCATATCGAAAACTGCAGCCCTTTTACACACCTGAAGGGAGGTCGGGGCTGGCAGACAAAAGGTAGGTAAATAGGTAAATAGGTAGGTAAATTGTTAAGTTGGTAGATATGTGAAGTGAATTATATTTATATAGCGCTTTTTCTCTAATGACTCGAAGCGCTTTACATAGTGAAACCCATACTTGCCAACCTTGAGACCTCCGATTTCGGGAGGTGGGGTGATGGAGCGGAGGCGTGGTCGGGGGCGTGGTTAAGAGGGGAGGAGTATATTTACATCTACAGTTCACCAACTAGAGTATTTCATATTTTTTATATATATATATATATATATACCGTATTTCTTTGAATTGCCGCGTTGGCGCTAATTAATTTAAAACCTCTTCTCACTCCTGCGCTTACCAAAGGCATGCGCTAAAAGTAAGCATGCGCTAATTATTTTAAAACCTATTCTCACTCCGGCACTTACCAAAGGTATGCAGTAAAAATTTAGTGTGATGTAAGCTTGGACCTTAAATCCTACTGAATAGCTCTTAATCGTCTTCCCTTTATGCGATTTCAAATTACCGGTATTGAAATCAGTCTCCTCCATTTTGAAAATGACGACAGGGGGAGTTTTCACTCGTGACGTCACGAGTTTGACCAGGCGGTAATATTAAGTATGCGCTAATTATTTTGGGAAGCGAGTTTAACCCGGCAGTAATTCAAGGCAGGCGCATACTATATGCCCTGCGGCAATTCAATCAATCATCAATCAATCAATCAATGTTTACTTATATAGCCCTAAATCACTAGTGTCTCAAAGGGCTGCACAAACCACCACGACATCCTCGGTAGGCCCACATAAGGGCAAGGAAAACTCACACCCAGTGGGACATTGGTGACAATAATGACCCAGTGGGACGTCGGTGACAATGATGACTATGAGAACCTTAGAGAGGAGGAAAGCAATGGATGTCGAGCGGATCTAACAGGATACTGTGAAAGTTCAATCCACAATGGATACAACACAGTCGCGAGAGTCCAGTCCAAAGAGGATCTAAGACACAGCAGCGAGAGTCCCGTTCACAGCGGAGCCAGCAGGAAACCATCCCAAGCGTAGGCGGACCAGCAGCGCAGAGATGTCCCCAGCCGATACACAGGCGAGCAGTACATGGCCACCGGATCGGACCGGACCCCCTCCACAAGGGAGAGTGGGACATAGAAGAAAAAGAAAAGAAACGGCAGATCAACTGGTCTAAAAAGGGAGTCTATTTAAAGGCTAGAGTATACAAATGAGTTTTAAGGTGAGACTTAAATGCTTCTACTGAGATGGCATCGCGAACTGTTACCGGGAGGGTATTCCAGAGTACTGGAGCCCGAACGGAAAATGCTCTATAGCCCGCAGACTTTTTTTGGGCTTTGGGAATCACTAATAAGCCGGAGTCCTTTGAACGCAGATTTCTTGCCGGGACATATGGTACAATACAATCGGCAAGATAAGATGGAGCTAGACCGTGTAGTATTTTATACGTAAGTAGTAAAACCTTAAAGTCACATCTTAAGTGCACAGGAAGCCAGTGCAGGTGAGCCAGTACAGGCGTAATGTGATCAAACTTTCTTGTTCTTGTCAAAAGTCTAGCAGCCGCATTTTGTACCAACTGTAATCTTTTAATGCTAGACATGGGGAGACCCGAAAATAATACGTTACAGTAGTCGAGGCGAGACGTAACAAACGCATGGATAATGATCTCAGCGTCTTTAGTGGACAGAATGGAGCGAATTTTAGCGATGTTACGGAGATGAAAGAAGGCCGTTTTAGTAACGCTTTTAATGTGTGCCTCAAAGGAGAGAGTTGGGTCGAAGATAATACCCAGTTTCTTTACCGTGTCGCCTTGTTTAATTGTTTGGTTGTCAAATGTTAGAGTTGTATTATTAAATAGAGTTCGGTGTCTAGCAGGACCGATAATCAGCATTTCCGTTTTTTTGGCGTTGAGTTGCAAAAAGTTAGCGGACATCCATTGTTTAATTTCATTAAGACACGCCTCCAGCTGACTACAATCCGGCGTGTTGGTCAGCTTTAGGGGCATGTAGAGTTGGGTGTCATCAGCATAACAGTGAAAGCTAATACCGTATTTGCGTATGATGTCACCTAGCGGCAGCATGTAGATGCTGAAGAGTGCAGGGCCAAGGACCGAACCCTGGGGAACTCCACACGTTACCTTACCGTAGTCCGAGGTCACATTGTTATGGGAGACACACTGCATCCTATCAGTAAGATAAGAGTTAAACCAAGACAGGGCTAAGTCTGACATACCAATTCGTGTTTTGATACGCTCTAATAAAATATTATGATCGACGGTATCGAAAGCAGCGCTAAGATCGAGGAGCAGCAACATAGATGACGCATCAGAATCCATCGTTAGCAATAGATCATTAGTCATTTTTGCGAGGGCTGTCTCCGTGGAGTGATTTGCCCTGAAACCGGATTGAAAGGTTTCACATAGATTGTTAGACGCTAAGTGTTCATTTAACTGCTCCGCAACAATTTTTTCAAGGATTTTTGAAATAAAGGGAAGGTGAGACACCGGTCGGTAATTTACCATGAGGTCAGGATCGAGGTTAGGTCTTTTAAGAAGAGGATGAATAACCGCTTTTTTGAATGCTAGGGGAACAGTGCCCGAGGAGAGTGATAAGTTTATAATATTTAGCACTGATGGACCTAATAATACAAAGAGCTCCTTGATCAGTTTCCCAGGAAGAGGGTCAAGTAAACATGTTGTCTGTTTTATTCCATTTACACGTTGTAACAATTCCTCTAATGTTATTTCCTCAAAACGAGAGAAACTATTTTGGAGGGCAGTATCCGCCGTATATACAATCGTGTCAGTGTTAATAGAACCCCGTTGTAGCTGGGACGCATTGTCTTTAATGTCCTTTCTAATGACTTCAATTTTCTTACTAAAGAATTGCATAAAGTCATCAGCTGAGTGGGTGGAGCTACTGGAAGGAGTCCCTTGTTGGGTTAGCGATGCTACCGTACTAAACAAAAATTTAGGATCGTTTTTATTACGGTGGATGAGATTTGAGTAATATTTAGCTTTAGCTAAGGTAAGCATGCGTTTATAAGTTATTAAACCATCACTCCATGCTTGATGGTGCACCTCAAGTTTAGTCGTGCGCCATTTGCGTTCCAGCTTTCTACATAATAATTTATGAGCTCTAGTTTCTTCTGTAAACCACGGGGTGCGCTTTTTTGGAGCCTTTTTTAACTTTAGCGGTGCTATGTTATCAATGGTTTCGCGCAGGGCGTCGTTAAAGTTGTTAGTGAGGTTATCAATAGAGCCCACATACTTTGGGAATGGTGCCATTACCGAGGGCAGTAGGTCAGCAAGAGTTGTCGTTGTGGCTGTATTACTGTTGCGGCTGCTATAGCAGTTATTATTATTATTAGTTTGACGAACATGCGTCTGAACCTCGAATTTTATAAGGTAATGATCGGACAATACTTTAGTATACGGGAGTATCGTAACTTTTGAAACGGTGATGCCCCTGACAAGCACTAGGTCTATCGTATTACCGTTGCGATGCGTGGGTTCATTTATTATTTGTGTGAGACCACAGCTATCAATTACAGTCTGGAGCGCTACGCACGGTGGGTCCGATGGGGTATTCATATGGATATTAAAGTCCCCCATTATGATTATATTATCGGCGTGTGTCACTAAATCAGCAACGAACTCTGAGAATTCATTAATAAAGTCCGAATAGGGCCCTGGGGGGCGGTAGATAACAGCCAGGTGTAGAGGCAGCGGTGTGACAGACCTCATAGTAAGCAACTCAGACGATTTATATTTATTATTTATGTTAGGACTAAGGTTAAAGTTTTCGTTGTATATTAGTGCGACCCCCCCTCCCCTTTTGAGCGGACGGGCAATATGCGCATGTGTAAAGTTAGGAGGACATGCCTCATTTAGCGCAAAAAAGTCGTTTGGTTTAAGCCAGGTTTCGCTGAGACCGATGACGTTAAGATTGTTGTCTCTGATGATATCATTAACTAACAACGTTTTAGGAGACAATGATCTTATGTTTAAAAAACCTATATTATAGGTAGTGGGCTGTTTTAGGGAGTTTTTGATCAAATTATCCGTAGTAGCAATATTAATAATGTTGTGTTTATTATGCCCAGTGCATTTAGTATAGTTACGACCATATCTAGGAATTGATACGAC
>NC_084611.1:88457356-88472356 GCF_033978795.1 Nerophis ophidion
CAACCAATATCAAACACTTAAATCGTGATACAGTTTTCAGCCCTAATTAAAACCAACCTTAAAAAAAAAAAAGACCCTTTTCAAATGGACCGTAGTCGGACCAATATGGTCTGTAAATGACGCAAGACGCTCGTCCCCACCAAGACCGATAATACCACACCACATTACCCACGCTCACCCTTTAGAGCAAAGCTCCTAGCACTAAACCTGCGGAAAATAGTTCTTCTCAGGTTTCTCCGTTTACATGATTTAATGTATTCATCCTCGGGTTAAAAAAACCTTACCTTGATTCTGACTACTGCTCAGTCGCACCTCCCCTTTATCTCTAAAATCATCCCAAAAAATATAAATAATCATCAATCTCGACCAATACCAAACACTCATATCGTGATACAGTTTTCAGTTCTAATTAGAACCAACCTTTAAAACTAACACTTTTCACCGCGAAGCACCTCCCCTTTGTCTCTAAAATCCTCCAAAAATCATTCTTGTACATCAGCTAAATTAATACTTTGTGTCCAACTATCTCTGTGAATCCTTTCAGTTGGGTTTCATTTTCATACTTTGCACCATTTTCTTACACTTTGTTAAGCATATTTTAAATATTCCTTATTTTTGCACCTTCATTTTAAGACCTTATTGTTAAAAGTTCAATGTTATTTCACTATTTTGTTTACATTGAGTGTTTCCATGCTTTTGTTGAAATGTCCTTCCTGAGGAAGGATATGTTTCATGTAAAGCATTTTTATAATGCTCATTTTCCATAGGTCATAAAAAATATCAATAATGATCAATATCAACCGATTTCAAACATTTATATCGCGATAGAGTTTTCAGCCCTAATTGAAAACAACCTTTAAAAATCACCCTTTTCAAAGGGACCGTAGTCGGACCAATGTGGTCTATAAATGATGCAAAGCGCTGGTCCTCTGAGCGCTAATATCACACCTCCCCTTTATCTCTAAAATCATCCCTAAAAAACTGTTGCACAGCAGCTAAATTAATACTTTGCATCAAAAAATCTTTGTAAACCTTTTCAGTTGAGTTTCATTTTCATACTTTGCACTATTTTCTCACACTTTATTAAGCATTTTTTTTTACATAATCCTTATTTTTGCACCTTCATTTTAAGAGTTTATTGTTAATTGTTGACATTTCATGTAAAGCATTTTTATAATGCTCCTTATTTTCCATAGGTCATAAAAAATATCAATAATTATCTATATCCGACCGATATCAAACACTTAAATCGTGATACAGTTTTCAGCCCTAATTAAAACCAACCTTTAAAAAAAAAATCACCCTTTTCAAATGGACCGTAGTCGGACCAATGAGGTCTGTAAATGACGCAAGACGCTCGTCCCCACCAAGACCGATAATACCACACCACATTACCCGCGCTCACCCTTTAGAGCGAAGCTCCTGGCACTAAACCTGCGGAAAATAGTTCTTCTCAGGTTTCTCTGTTTACATGATTTAATGTATTCATCCTCGGGTTAAAAAAACCTAACCTTGATTCTGACTACTGCTCAGTCGCACCTCCCCTTTATTTCTAAAATCATCCCTAAAAAACTGTTGCCCAGCAGCTAAATTAATACTTTGCGTCAAAAAAATCTTTGTAAACCCCTTTTATTTGAGTTTCATTTTCATACTTTGCACTATTTTCTCACACTTTATTAAGCATTTTTTTACATAATCCTTATTTTTGCACCTTCATTTTAAGAGTATATTGTTAATTGTTCAATGTGATTTTAGTGTGTTTACCATGCTTGTGTTGACATTTCATGTAAAGCATTTTTATAATGCTCCTTATTTTCCATAGGTCGTAAAAAATATCAATAATGATCAATATCAACCGATTTCAAACATTTATATCATGATAGAGTTTACAGCCCTAATTAAAAACAACCTTTAAAAGTCTGCTTAAAAAGCGTAACCTTGATTCTGACTACTGCTCAGTCGCACCTCCCCTTTATCTCTAAAATCATCCCTAAAAAACTGTTGCACAGCAGCTAAATTAATACTTTGCATCAAAAAATCTTTGTAAACCTTTTCAGTTGAGTTTCATTTTCATACTTTGCACTATTTTCTCACACTTTATTAAGCATTCTTTACATAATCCTTATTTTTGCACCTTCATTTTAAGATTTTATTGTTAATTTTTCAATGTGATTTTGGTGTGTTTTCCATGCTTGTGTTGACATTTCATGTAAAGCATTTTTATAATGCTCCTTATTTTCCATAGGTCATAAAAAATATCAATAATTATCTATATCCAACCGATATCAAACACTTAAATAGTGATACAGTTTTCAGCCCTAATTAAAACCAACCTTTAAAAAAACTCACCCTTTTCAAATGGACCATAGTCGGACCAATGTGGTCTGTAAATGATGCAAGACGCTCGTCCCCACAAAGACCGATAATACCACACCACATTACCCACGCTCACCCTTTAGAGCAAAGTTCTTGGCACTAAACCTGCGGAAAATACTTCTTCTCAGGTTTCTCCGTTTACATGGTTTAATTTATTCATACTCGGGTTAAAAAAACCTAACCTTGATTCTGACTACTGCTCAGTCGCACCTCCCCTTTATCTCTAAAATCATCCCCAAAAATATAAATAATCATCAATCTCGACCGATATCAAACACTTAAATCGTGATACAGTTTTCAGTTCTAATTCGAACCAGCCTTTAAAACTCACACTTTTCACGGCGAAACACCTCCCCCTTTGTCTCTATAATAATCATCCCAAAAAATATAAATAATCATCAATCTAGACCAATATCAAACACTTAAATCGTGATACAGTTCTCAGTTCTAATTAGAACCAGCCTTTAAAACTCACACTTTTTACGGCGAAGCACCTCCCCTTTGTCTCTAAAATCATCCCAAAAAATATAAATAATCATCAATCTCGACCGATATAAAACACTTATATCGTGATACAGTTCTCAGTTCTAATAAGAACCAGCCTTTAAAACTCACACTTTTCACGGCGAAGCACCCCCCCTTTGTCTCTAAAATCATCCCAAAAAATATAAATAATCATCAATCTCGACCGATACCAAACACTTATATCGTGATACAGTTCTCAGTTCTAATTAAAACCAACCTTTAAAACTCACACTTTTCACGGCGAAGCACCTCCCCTTTGTCTCTAAAATCATCCCAAAAAATATAAATAATCATCAATCTCGACCGATACCAAACAGTCATATCGTGATACAGTTTTCAGTTCTAATTAGAACCAACCTTTAAAACTCACACTTTTCACAGCGAAGCACCTCCCCTTTGTCTCTAAAATCATCCCCAAAAATATAAATAATCATCAATCTCGACCGATATCAAACACTTAAATCGTGATACGGTTTTCAGTTCTAATTAGAACCAACCTTTAAAACTCACACTTTTCACGGCGAAGCACCTCCCCTTTGTCTCTAAAATCTTCCCCAAAAATATAAATAATCATCAATCTCGACCGATATCAAACACTTAAATCGTGATACGGTTCTCAGTTCTAATTAGAACCAGCCTTTAAAACTCACACTTTTCACGGCAAAGCACCTCCCCTTTGTCTCTAAAATCATCCCAAAAAGTGTTTTAAGTCTCGTCTTAAGACCCACTTTTATTCTTTGGCTTTTAACACTACGTGAGTTGTGTGGTCCTCTGTTCTCCTCTGTGTTTTTTTATACACTTTGATTTCTATTTTACTGTTTTAATTGATTTTACCATTTAAAATAGTTTTTAATCATATTTGTTTTTATTTGTTTTATATTTATTTATTTTTTGTTTTTATTCAGTCATTGGTGGAGCATAATATGTATATATATTTATTTTTATTTTTTTTTATTTTATATTTTTTTACAATTGTTTTTAACATGGCTGTGCAGCACTTTGGAAACGTTATTGTTGTTTGAATGTGCTATATAAATAAAGTGGATTGGATTGGATTGAAAAATTATAAATAATCATCAATCGCGACAGATATCAAACACTTAAATCGTGATACAGTTTTCAGTTCTAATTAGAACCAGCCTTTAAAACTCACACTTTTCACGGGTAAAGCACCTCCCCTTTGTCTCAAAAAATCATCCCAAATAATATAAATAATCATCAATCTCGACCGATATCAAACACTTATATCGTGATACAGTTTTCAGTTCTAATTAGAACCAGCCTTTAAAACTAACACTTTTCACGGCGAAGCACCTCCCCTTTGTCTCTAAAATCATCTCAAAAAATATAAATAATCATCAATCGCGACCGATACCAAACACTTATATTGTGATACAGTTCTCAGTTCTAATTAGAACCGGCCTTTAAAACTAACACTTTTCACGGCGAAGCACCTCCCCTTTGTCTCTAAAATCATCCCAAAAAGTG
Organism: Nerophis ophidion; assembly: GCF_033978795.1. NCBI lineage: Eukaryota > Metazoa > Chordata > Actinopteri > Syngnathiformes > Syngnathidae > Nerophis > Nerophis ophidion. Next base: position 88,461,746 of record NC_084611.1, read on the forward strand.
TTTTAAGTCTCGTCTTAAGACCCACTTTTATTCTTTGGCTTTTAACACTACGTGAGTTGTGTGGTCCTCTGTTCTCCTCAGTGTTTTTTTATACACTTTGATTTCTATTTTACTGTTTTAATTGATTTTACCCTTTAAAATAGTTTTTAATCATATTTGTTTTTATATTGTTTTTATTGGTTTTATATTTATTTATTTTTTGTTTTTATTCAGTCATTGGTGGAGCATAATATGTATATATATTTTTTATTTATTTATTTTATTTTATATTTTTTTACAATTGTTTTTAACATGGCTGTGCAGCACTTTGGAAACGTTATTGTTGTTTGAATGTGCTATATAAATAAAGTGGATTGGATTGGATTGAAAAAATATAAATAATCATCAATCGCGAACGATATCAAACACTTAAATCGTGATACAGTTTTCAGTTCTAATTAGAACCAGCCTTTAAAACTCACACTTTTCACGGCAAAGCACCTCCCCTTTGTCTCTAAAATCATCCCAAAAAATATAAATAATCATCAATCTCGACCGATACCAAACACTTATATCGTGATACAGTTTTCAGTTCTAATTAGAACCAGCCTTTAAAACTCACACTTTTCACGGCAAAGTTAAAAAATGGCCACCAATTACCAGAAAACCATTAATCAAATCAGGACTTGAGTACAAGCTATTTTGTAGAGGTTATTGTTAAAAGAAGAGGGTTACTCACTCCCACTGTTTCCTCCTGGCCTGTGGCGTGTTGTCCCTTTTGTGCGCCTGGTGGGCCAGGATGACGTCGCGGTGGTCCACCAGCCCCCCCCTCCTGCGAACCGGCGGCACCGAGGGGTCGGCGGGGGACGCGGAGCCCCGGCCGGAGCGCACCCCGACGAAGGGCGCCTCCCTGTATCGGTCCACCCTCACGTCGTAGACGGTGTGGTAGTAGGTGGGGTTGGGCCCCAGGCTGCTGCCGCTGATGGGGGGCGGGGGGCAACGGAGGGCCCGGCGGGGCCATGCCGCGGAGCCGCTCTGGTCTGGACCGTGCTGGGCCAACATCTGCGGACGACAAAGTACTCCAGTGACCGTGCCGAGGATGTATTTCCTTTTGAAGAGAACAAATAACGTCCACTTTGTTTTTTTTCTGCCGGCCGTCTGCTGACTCAGCAGCTTGGTCTTTTACTCCCTGATGCTGTGAAATCACAACAAATGCGCAAGGGCAGATTCCCGCTCGAACGCAGCGGGAGCGCTGATGAGACATTGTGCACGGTAAGGACTCTGGGGGCTGGGGGGGTTGGGATGGAGCGTTTGCGAGGAGGAACGCCTCGGGGAGCAAAGTCGCGGCAGCCCGGATGCAGTCCATGGAGGAGGAACACCCAGCGTGGACATTAGCTCAGAGAAGAAGATGGTAACCAGAACCCACCCCTGAGGACAACGCGGTATCAATCGACCGATCAATCAAACATTACTGTCAGGTTCAAACACTGATGACTTCTATTAAACAGACAAAGAAGCAAGGAATTAAACAGAGACAGAATTAAATTTGGCTCAATGAGGAGAAACGTGTAGACCTGTACCCTTGTACAGTGTCCCACCACGCTCTGACGAAAGATTGTACGCCTCATCTTTTATTTGGACTTTCCCCGATTACATCAATCAATCAATCAATGTTTACTTATATAGCCCTAAATGACTAGTGTCTCAAAGGGCTGCACAAACCACAACACAAACCACTACGACATCCTCGGTAGGCCCACATAAGGGCAAGGAAAACTCACACCCAGTGGGACGTCGGTGACAATGATGACTATGAGTACATGACAACAGTTGTTTTTTAAAGGGACAGAGGTCACAAACAGCCCCTGCCTTTGGTATCAATCGATCGATCAATCAAGCATTACTGTCACGTTCAAACACTGATGACTTCTATTAAACAGACAAAGAAGCAAGGAATTAAACAGAGACAGAATTAAATTTGGCTCAATGAGGAGAAACGTGTAGACCTGTACCCTTGTACAGTGTCCCACCACGCTCTGACGAAAGATTGGACGCCTCGTCTTTTATTTGGACTTTCCTCGATTACATCAATCAATCAATGTTTACTTATATAGCCCTAAATCACTAGTGTCTCAAAGGGCTGCACAAACCACTATGACATCCTCGGTAGGCCCACATAAGGGCAAGGAAAACTCACACCCAGTGGGACGCCGGTGACAATGATGACTATGAGTACATGACAACAGTTGTTTTTAAGAGGGACGGAGGTCATAAACAGCCCCCGCCTTTGGTATCAATCGATCGATCAATCAAACATTACTGTCAGGTTCAAACACTGATGACTTCTATTAAACAGACAAAGAAGCAAGGAATTAAACAGAGACAGAATTAAATTTGGCTCAATAAGGAGAAACGTGTAGACCCGTACCCTTGTACAGTGTCCCACCACGCTCTGACGAAAGATTGTACGCCTCATCTTTTATTCGGACTTTCCCCGATTACATCAATCAATCAATCAATGTTTACTTATATAGCCCTTAATGACTAGTGTCTCAAAGGGCTGCACAAACCACAACACAAACCACTACGACATCCTCGGTAGGCCCACATAAGGGCAAGGAAAACTCACACCCAGTGGGACGTCGGTGACTATGAGTACATGACAACAGTTGTTTTTTAAAGGGACAGAGGTCATAAACTGCCCCTGCCTTTGGTATCAATCGATCGATCAATCAAACATTACCGTCACGTTCAAACACTGATGACTTCTATTAAACAGACAAAGAAGCAAGGAATTAAACAGAGACAGAATTGAATTTGGCTCAATGAGGAGAAACGTGTAGACCTGTACCCTTGTACAGTGTCCCACCACGCTCTGACGAAAGATTGGACGCCTCGTCTTTTATTTGGACTTTCCTCGATTACATCAATCAATCAATGTTTACTTATATAGCCCTAAATCACTAGTGTCTCAAAGGGCTGCACAAACCACTATGACATCCTCGGTAGGCCCACATAAGGGCAAGGAAAACTCACACCCAGTGGGACGCCGGTGACAATGATGACTATGAGTACATGACAACAGTTGTTTTTAAGAGGGACGGAGGTCATAAACAGCCCCCGCCTTTGGTATCAATCGATCGATCAATCAAACATTACTGTCAGGTTCAAACACTGATGACTTCTATTAAACAGACAAAGAAGCAAGGAATTAAACAGAGACAGAATTAAATTTGGCTCAATAAGGAGAAACGTGTAGACCCGTACCCTTGTACAGTGTCCCACCACGCTCTGACGAAAGATTGTACGCCTCATCTTTTATTCGGACTTTCCCCGATTACATCAATCAATCAATCAATGTTTACTTATATAGCCCTTAATGACTAGTGTCTCAAAGGGCTGCACAAACCACAACACAAACCACTACGACATCCTCGGTAGGCCCACATAAGGGCAAGGAAAACTCACACCCAGTGGGACGTCGGTGACTATGAGTACATGACAACAGTTGTTTTTTAAAGGGACAGAGGTCATAAACTGCCCCTGCCTTTGGTATCAATCGATCGATCAATCAAACATTACCGTCACGTTCAAACACTGATGACTTCTATTAAACAGACAAAGAAGCAAGGAATTAAACAGAGACAGAATTGAATTTGGCTCAATGAGGAGAAACGTGTAGACTTGTACCCTTGTACAGTGTCCCACCACGCTCTGACGAAAGATTGGACGCCTCGTCTTTTATTTGGACATTCTTCGAATACATCAATCAATCAATGTTTACTTATATAGCCCTAAATCACTAGTGTCTCAAAGGGCTGCACAAACCACTATGACATCCTCGGTAGGCCCACATAAGGGCAAGGAAAACTCACACCCAGTGGGACGCCGGTGACAATGATGACTATGAGTACATGACAACAGTTGTTTTTTAGAGGGACAGAGGTCATAAACAGCCCCCGCCTTTGGTATCAATCGATCGATCAATCAAACATTACTGTCAGGTTCAAACACTGATGACTTCTATTAAACAGACAAAGAAGCAAGGAATTAAACAGAGACAGAATTAAATTTGGCTCAATAAGGAGAAACGTGTAGACCTGTACCCTTGTACAGTGTCCCACCACGCTCTGACGAAAGATTGTACGCCTCATCTTTTATTTGGACTTTCCCCGATTACATCAATCAATCAATCAATGTTTACTTATATAGCCCTTAATGACTAGTCTCTCAAAGGGCTGCACAAACCACAACACAAACCACTACGACATCCTCGGTAGGCCCACATAAGGGCAAGGAAAACTCACACCCAGTGGGACGTCGGTGACAATGATGACTATGAGTACATGACAACAGTTGTTTTTTAAAGGGACGGAGGTCACAAACAGCCCCCGCCTTTGGTATCAATCGATCGATCAATCAAACATTACTGTCAGGTTCAAACACTGATGACTTCTATTAAACAGACAAAGAAGCAAGGAATTAAACAGAGATAGAATTAAATTTGGCTCAATGAGGAGAAAAGCGTAGACCTGTACCCTTGTACAGTGTCCCACCACGCTCTGACGAAAGATTGTACGCCTCATCTTTTATTTGGGCTTTCCCCGATTACATCAATCAATCAATCAATCAATCAATGTTTACTTATATAGCCCTAAATGACTAGTGTCTCAAAGGGCTGCACAAACCACAACACAAACCACTACGACATCCTCGGTAGGCCCACATAAGGGCAAGGTAAACTCACACCCAGTGGGACGTAGGTGACAATGATGACTATGAGTACATGACAACAGTTGTTTTTTAAAGGGACACAGGTCATAAACAGCCCCTGCCTTTGGTATCAATCGATCGATCAATCAAACATTACTGTGAGGTTCAAACACTGATGACTTCTATTAAACAGACAAAGAAGCAAGGAATTAAACAGAGACAGAATTAAATTTGGCTCAATGAGGAGAAACGTGTAGACTTGTACCCTTGTACAGTGTCCCACCACGCTCTGACGAAAGATTGTACGCCTCATCTTTTATTTGGACTTTCCCCAATTACATCAATCAATCAATCAATGTTTACTTATATAACCCTAAATGACTAGTGTCTCAAAGGGCTGCACAAACCACAACACAAACCACTACGACATCCTCGGTAGGCCCACATAAGGGCAAGGAAAACTCACACCCAGTGGGACGTCGGTGACAATGGTGACTATGAGTACATGACAACAGTTGTTTTTTAAAGAGACGGAGGTCATAAACAGCCCCTGCCTTTGGTATCAATCGATCGATCAATCAAACATTACTGTCAGGTTCAAACACTGATGACTTTTATTAAAAAGACAAAGAAGCAAGGAATTAAACAGAGACAGAATTAAATTTGGCTCAATAAGGAGAAACGCGTAGACCTGTACCCTTGTACAGTGTCCCACCACGCCCTGACGAAAGATAGTACGCCTCATCTTTTATTTGGACTTTCCCCAATTACATCAATCAATCAATCAATGTTTACTTATATAGCCCTAAATGACTAGTGTCTCAAAGGGCTGCACAAACCACAACACAAACCACTACGACATCCTCGGTAGGCCCACATTAGGGCAAGGAAAACTCACACCCAGTGGGACGTCGGTGACAATGATGACTATGAGTACATGACAACAGTTGTTTTTTTAAAGGGACGGAGGTCATAAACAGCCCCTGCCTTTGGTCACAAAACAGTTCAAAGAAAGGGTACCTGGAGGGTGGTCAGGCCCTCTCCGTTTTGTACATTTCGGGTCAAGACAAAATCTTCCTGTGGATTACAATACATCAAAGAAACATACACCTTCATGTCGCTTCCCGTCCTACACCGTGGAGTTTTACAAGTCTTTTCATCGGTAAGATCAAAGACAGCTTTTGTTTGGAACTCACTGAAACACAAAGTTTTGTGATAACTTAGATACAGTTGTTCTGACGAGCCCTAAATCATGAGTGTCTCAAAGGGCTGCACGAGCCACCACGACATCCTCGGTATGACGGAGAGGGACCCTTTTAGTGATTTTTTTTTTTTTTAACTTTTATTTCTCACAAAACAAAAATGAATCAAAATTGATCGATTGATTGAAAAGTGCATGTCTTTGGAAGTGGGAGGAAGCCGTAGTAACCCTTGTCCAGGGTGTACCCCGCCTTCCGCCCGATTGTAGCTGAGATAGGCGCCCGCGCCCCCCCAGCAACCCCAAAAGGGAATAAGCGGTAGAAAATGGATGGATGGATGGATGATTGAAAAGTTGATTGATATCTTAAAGAATTGAATCCATATAATGCTTTAAAAAGGCAAATAGATGGCACAAAAAAGCCAAAAGGCTTGTTTCCATTGTGGTCCATTAAAGTCCTACTGAAATGAGATTTTCTTATTTAAACAGGGATAGGATTCTATGTGTCATACTTTTTTGCTGAAAGGATTTAGTAGAGAACATCGACGATAAAGTTCGCAACTTTTGGTTGCTAATAAAAAAGCCTTGCCTGTACCGGAAGTAGCAGACAATGTGCGCGTGACGTCATGGGTTGTGGAGCTCCTCACATCTGAACATTGTTTACAATCATGGCCACCAGCAGCTAGAGCTATTCGGAACCGAGAAAGCGACAATTTCCACATTATTTGAGCGAAGATGAAAGATTTCTGGATGAGGAAATTTAGAGTGAAGGACTAGAAGAAGAAAAAATGCGATTGCAGTGGTAGCGATTCAGATGTTATTAGACACATTTATTGCTTCACGGTGGAAGAGGGGTTAGTGCGTCTGCCTCACAAGACGAAGGTCCTGCAGTCCTGGGTTCAAATCCAGGCTCGGGATCTTTCTGTGTGGAGTTTGTATGTTCTCCCCGTGAATGCGTGGGTTCCCTCCGGGTACTCCGGCTTCCTCCCACTTCCAAAGACATGCACCTGGGGATAGGTTGATTGGCAACACTAAATTGGCCCTAGTGTGTGAATGTGAGTGTGAATGTTGTCTGTCTATCTGTGTTGGCCCTGCGATGAGGTGGCGACTTGTCCAGGGTGTACCCCGCCTTCCGCCCGATTGTGGCTGAGATAGGCGCCAGCGCCCCCCGCAACCCCGAAAGGGAATAAGCGGTAGAAAATGGATGGATGGATGGATTTAGTTGAGAACATCGCCGATAAATTTCGCAACTTTTGGTGCTGATAAAAAAAAGCCTTGCCTGTACCGGAAGTAGCAGACGATGTGCGCGTGACGTCACGGGCTGTGGAGCTCCTCACATCTGAACATTGTTTACAATCATGGCCACCAGCAGCTAGAGCTATTCGGAACCGAGAAAGCGACAATTTCCACATTATTTGAGTGAAGATGAAAGATTTCTGGATGAGGAAATTTAGAGTGAAGGACTAGAAGAAGAAAAAAGGCGATTGCAGTGGGAGCGATTCAGATGTTATTAAATGGGTTATACTTGTATAGCGCTTTTCTACCTTCAAGGTACTCAAAGCGCTTTTGACACTATTTCCACATTCACCCATACACACACACATTCACACACTGATGGAGGGAGCTGCCATGCAAGGCCCTAACCACGAACCATCAGGAGCAAGGGTGAAGTGTCTTGCTCAAGGACACAACAGACGTGACGAGGTTGGTAGAAGGTGGGGATTGAACCAGGAACCCTTAGGTTGCTCGCACGGCCACTCTCCCAACTTCGCCACGCCGACACATTTACTAGGATAATTCTGGAAAATCCCTTATCTGCGTATTGTGTTGCTAAAGTTTTAGTGAGATTAAATAGTACCTGAAAGTCGGAGGAGTGTGGCCACGGGTGTGTTGACCCGGTGTCTCTGAGGGAAGTCACGGCAGCTGCAGCAGGACGGAAACTCCACTGATGTCTACAGTAAAAGCCGACTTATTACCACAATTTTCTCACCGAAACCTGCCGGTTGATATGTGGTAGAGAACCATGTCCGTTTGACCGCTCTGTTCCATAGTAAAGCTTCACCTTCGGGTGTCATAACTAGGCTTGGACATGGATTGTTTATTCGATGCAGATCAACACGAGCGAGGCGTGGACGTGAGTAGATAGTTGTTTATTTAAAACTATAATAAAAATTAAACAAACTAAGGGCGCTCACAAGGAGGTACAGACACTTGGCTATGAACAAACAAAAGACTAACATAAATGCAAAACTACAAACATGAAACAAAAACACTTGCTCGATTGGCATGAATAATAATAAACTATAAACAAAACTAGCACAATAAATGGGTTGTACTTGTATAGCGCTTTTCTACCTTCAAGGTACTCAAAGCGCTTTGACACTACTTCCACATTTACCCATTCACACACACATTCACACACTGATGGAGGGAGCTGCCATGCAAGGCGCCAACCAGAACCCATCAGGAGCAAGGGTGAAGTGTCTTGCTCAGGACACAACGGACGTGACGAGGTTGGTACTAGGTGGGAATTGAACCAGGGACGCTCTGGTTGCGCACGGCCACTCTCCCCACTGCGCCACGCCGTCCCGCTAATCAGGAACAGGTGCCCAATAATCACTAGCTAGCCACAACCGTGCTAAATGCTAGCTGGCAACTAGTATGCTAATTGCGCGCTGGCAGCTATGACCAATTATAGATAGGTAGCAACTAACTTCCTGATCGCTTGCTAGCAACCGGTACGCTATTTGCTAGCTGGACACGAGTCTGCTCGTCTCCAGCTAATCAGTCGGCGACAACTAGCGCGCTAATCACTAGCTAGCCACAACCGTGCTAAATGCTAGCTGGCAACTAGTATGCTAATTTCTCGTTGGCAGCTATGACCAATTAGATAGGTAGCAACTAACTTCCTGATCGCTTGCTAGCAACCGATACGCTATTTGCTAGCTGGACACGAGTCTGCTCGTCTCCAGCTAATCAGTCGGTGACAACTAACGCGCCAATTGCTGGATAGCCACTACCATGCTAAGTGCTAGCTGGCAACTAGTATGCTAATTGCTCGCTGGCAGCTATGACTGATTATCAATTGGTAGCAACAAACGTGCTGATCGCTTGCTAGCAACCAATACGCTATCTGCTAGCTGGATACCAGTCTGCTCGTCTCCAGCTAATCAGTCGGTGACAACTGGTGCGATAATCGCTAGCTAGCCACGACCGTGCTAAATGCTAGCTGGCAATTAGTATGCTAATTGCTCGCTGGCAGCTATGACCGATTATAAATAGGTAGCAACTAACTTCCTGATCGCTTGCATGCAACCGGTACGCTATTTGCTAGCTGGATATGACTCTTCTTGTCTCCAGTTTATCAGTCTGTGATAACTAGTGCGCTAATTGCTAGCTAGCCGCTATTTGTGCTAAGTGCTAGCTGGCAACTAGTATGCTAATTGCTCGCTGGCAGCTATGACCGATTATAAATAGGTAGCAACTAACTTCCTGATCGCTTGCACGCAACCGATACGCTATTTGCTAGCTGGATATGACTCTTCTTGTCTCCAGCTTATCAGTCTGTGACAACTAGTGCGCTAATTGCTAGCTAGCCGCTATTTGTGCTAAGTACTAGCTGGCAACTAGTATGCTAATTGCTCGCTGGCAGCTATGACCGATTATCAATAGGTAGCAACAAACGTGCTGATCGCTTGCTAGCAACCAAAACGCTATCTGCTAGCTGGATACCAGTCTGCTCGTCTCCAGCTAATCAGTCGGTGACAACTGGTGCGCCAGTTGCTAGATAGCCACTACAGTGCTAAATGCTAGCTGGCAACTAGTATGCTAATTGCTCGCTGGCAGCTATGACCGATTATAAATAGGAAGCAACTAACTTCCTGATCGCTTGCAAGCAACCGGTACGCTATTTGTTAGCTGGACACGAGTCTGCTCGTCTCCAGCTAATCAGTCGGTGACATCTAGCCCAATAATCGCTAGCTAGCCACAACCATGCTAAATGCTAGCCGGCAACTAGTATGTTAATTGCGCGCTGGCAGCTATGACCAATTAGATAGGTAGCAACTAACTTCCTGATCGCTTGCTAGCAACCGGTACACTATTTGCTAGCTGGACTCGAGTCTGCCCGTCTCCAGCTAATCAGTCTGTGACAACTAGTGCGCCAATTGCTATATAGCCACTACAGTGCTAAGTGCTAGCTGGCAACTAGGATGCTAATTGCTCACTGGCAGCTATGACCGATTATAGATAGGTAGCAACTAACTTCCTGATCGCTTGCTAGCAACCGGTACACTATTTGCTAGCTGGACACGAGTCTTCTCGTCTCCAGCTAATCAGTCTTTGACAACTAGCGCGCTAATCGCTAGCTAGCCACAACCGCGCTAAATGCTAGCTGGCAACTAGTATGCTAATTGCTTGCTGGCAGCTATGACCGATTATAAATAGGTAGCAACTAACTTCCTGATCACTTGCTAGCAACCGGTACACTATTTGCTAGCTGGATACCAGTCTGCTCGTGTCCAGCTAATCAGTCTGTGACAACTGGTGCGCCAGTTGCTAGATAGCCACTACAGTGCTAAGTGCTAGCTGGCAACTAGTATGCTAATTGCTCGCTGGCAGCTATGACCGATTATAAATAGGTAGCAACTAACTTCCTGATCGCTTGCATGCAACCGGTACGCTATTTGCTAGCTGGACTCGAGTCTGCTCGTCTCCAGCTA